>NC_045736.1:21518465-21608465 GCF_008692095.1 Etheostoma spectabile
CCTTAACGTTAACCTTAACCTTAACCTTAACCTTAAACTAAGTCTTCACCCTAAAATGTAATGATTTATTTTACGGGGACTTGCATTTTGTCCCAAAAAGGAAGGAGTGTTTTGACAATGTGACTGTGATATGACACACACGCACACACATACACACACAAACACACACACACACACACACATTTGTTGTCCCTGCCCTTCCTCTTTATCTCCATCATCAACCTCTGTTGGAAAGGGGAACAGCCATTAAGTAACCATGATTTAGACGTGATGTCAAATGCCCCTCACACACACACACACACACACACACACACACACACACATATACATGCTTAACATGACTGACAGCTAAGAGGCTCCTTGCTGGGTCATCATAAGGGTTAGCACATGCTCAGGGAGACACATACCATACATGCATACATGTACACACAGGTGGACAGTAACTAAGTCGATACACTCCAGTATTGTAGTGATGTCTTCAAATACTGGTTATTTATTTGAGAATTTACATTTTTTTGCAGTTTTCAGTTTTTACAGCACTACAATTCAGATGCAAGTAATACCATACTTTTTACTTCTCCACATATATCTAAGGGCTGCATTTCCATCATAATTTTACATCCAGAATATATGATCAATCTAAAAAAAAATCAAATAAACTAAAAGTAATTAATAAGACCAGTCATAGAGTTATATTTAGATAAAAATACCCAAATATAAAAATGCTCCATTACAGATTAAGATTCTGCATTTAAAATCTTAATCAAGTACTGAAGATAAATTTACCCAAAAGTAAAAGTACTCATAATACAAAACAACCCTTTTAGAGTGCAATTTTTTAAATCATAAATTAATGTTACTGGAATATTATTGCTTAGGAGTTAGGAGGGTTAGGAGTAGGAGTAAAAATACATTTCAGTTACATTTCACTGCCCATTTTTAAGAAATATAAAAAATGGGCCAGTAATGCACACTTAAAATAGAAATAAGATTGTTTGTTTTTCCATCCAGTAATGCACCACCTGTAACATTAAAACGCTGCTGATTTAACACTCTGAAAAAAACCTTTCTGCATAAGTTTACTTCTGATGTTGACAGCACATTTTAATGCGGATGTTTCCTTGTTTTCGAGACATTTTCTTGTAATGCAGTCTTTTTTCCATTGTAAACAAAGATCCAGGTCAGATACACGGGAGTACTAACCTGTTTTTGAAGACATTCAAAACGAGCACCACTGAGCTGAACACTGAAGGGACCAGAGGAGGGCAGAGGGGTGACAGAGAAGTGCCTCTGCAAAGAAAGACAAGTGCCATTGAAGGTCTAAATAAGAAAGTGTCTTGCCATAGAGGTGAGCAGATTGGTCTGTGTTTCTCCGTCCTCTCATGTATAATACATCTTTCTCTGTTTCACCCCAAGGTTCAGAAGCCCAGAGCCCAAGAGACCAACACAGTCTTTTAAAGATATGTGCTCACTTAATCACTGAAGAAAAGGGCCCCTAGAGCTAGCCTAATATTATAATTAATTAATTCAACCAAAGAGGGGTATTAAATTTCCTCCCTCTTAGGATATCAGCTGAATACATTGACCTTTGTGGAAATCGCCCTCTAATTCGAATCAGGTTTTTTCAAGCCGCTCACAGACTAAACTTGTTTCTTTTTCTCTTTTCTTGTGTTTTGGTTTCTTATGGAGTTTGTGCAAAATAGTCAGAAAGCTTCATTTGCGAGGATGAAGCTTGTGTGTGAGGGTACATGTTTGTCTCTGTTTTGTGCCTCCATTTAATTAATGTCTTGTGTAGCTCTGAATGCAAGCTATGCTGTGTGCATTTCCAAGATCACACACATACACACACACACACACACACACACACACACACATATATATATATTATATATATATATATATATATATATATATATATATACACTATGTATAGTTGTGTGTGCACAAAAGTGCATGTGAGTGTGAGTGATCCCTAGTTTTATCTCCCTGCTGTAACACAGAAAAGAACAGAAACTTTTCTTATTACCGGAGAGAGTGGTGGAATAGCAGGCAGCTAAGTCTCTGTCTATCTCTGTCTCTCTCTCTCAGTGGTGTAGCTGACTCCCAAGTGTACTGTGGGTCTTCAGTAACTCTGACTGAAGTTCAGAGGGGTTAGGTAGTATACTCAGGAGGAAGGGGGAGACAAGATGGGGGAGGGAGGGGGGGGTTAAGTAGGATTGGAACAGTGGCAGTTTTAAAACAGAACTTTAAATCTCCACCTACGAGAAAGAGAGAGGGAGGACAATGGCGTCATGTGGCGTGCCGTTATCTTCAGGTCTCTGAAAGGCGGGAGAAGAGAGGATGAGAATGAAAAGAAGCTTGAAGAAGGGCATAAATGTGATAACAGCTGTAGGCAATATAATCTATGCTGCTTTTCGGGGAGGTATGGAAGAAGAAAAATACGCCAAATCTTGCGACCTTCAGATTTTAAGTTCAGTGAAACAACTTCTCTCTCACAACAATGCCAAACGAATTGGAAGAGGATTTACAAGATGGATGGATGAATGGATGAGTGGATGGCTGGATGGATGGATTGGCAGATAGAGAAACAAACACAGCAAAAGAACAAATAGATGTCAGGAGCTTAGGTTTGAATGAATTCTGTGCGCCAGACCATTAGTTAGTCAGTAATCTTCATGCTTTTTTGGTTGTCAAGGACGATGTTAATGTCCATCATTTGAGGTCCCGCTCAAGATAAATTCCCAGTGTGAAAAAATTCTGCAAGAAAGATATAATGCAGGATTCGTCACTCTTATAGCCACTCCATCAGCTGCCAAAGGAAAGGATGGAGTGGTTAACCTTCAAAATGTGACAAATGCTATGTCAGATGCATTATTTATCTTAATACTGATAAGCTTAATTTAGCAGCTCTCCAACCAACCTACAAAACAAAGAGACATTACAGTATGTGTGCTCCATCTTTGATCATTCAAACAACAGTTTGCCCATTATGTTCCCGGGCAGCCTGCCGGTGGAATTTAGAGACAACACCATGTCTTAATTTTACAAAGGTTGCACCAGAAGCCCTTTCTGTCAATGGAAGACATTCACTGCAATTCCAAACAACATATTCATTTTCAGTGCTAAGAAATGTCAGTCAGGCCTTGTCGGTTTTCTAATTGTGGTGTGGACCACTAACTCCCCCTACTGGTCATCTAGGAGGAAAGACACACTTTTAGCATCTGAGGAGAAATTTTAAGAACCCAGGATACATGGACTTCGTTCGGTGCAAAATTGAATTTCATTAATAAAGAAGTGACCCTGAGATTATTTCAAATTTATTTTTCATGATGTTGGGAGAGATCTAAATTATAGCTTTTACAAAATGTACTTTTTTTTTCAAAACAACCAAAAGTTAACAACTCGACTGTGTTATCATAGATTAGTTTTAAATTTTAAACTAAACTTGCTTCAGTATGTGCATGTGCAATTAGTGACTCTCAGTTCATGCCTTTCTCCATCTTACTCTGTGCAGGCTACAGTAAATCTCTCTATACAAGTCACTCCTCCTCTCTCTTCTGCTTCATCCTCTGCCGCAGTCTGAGCAAAATAGAATGAACGATAAAGACCAAGATCACAGCCCACCACCCAGTCCTCACCGCTCCTGCACCTCATCTCTTCACCTCCACACACATGAAAAGACTGATCCTTCCCCGCCATTGTTAATGGCGGGGACATTATTTATCTCTCCAGCCAATTTGTGCTCCTTTTCTTTCAGGAATAGAGGCACGGGGGGTTGAAGGGAGTCAGTGAGGAGTATTAAATATGTAGAGGAAGATGGACAAAGGTGCAGCAGAATAAAGAGGGGCAGAAGAGGTGGGAATGAAGAAGGACAGGGGGTGTTCGGCGACGGCGTCGAGGCCGAGTTAGTTAGTGAGAGAGTGTGAGGGACAGAGAAAGAAAGGAGTGGTCGCCTTGACTGTTGGATGGGTGTTTGTGAGCTCTCAGTTTTGACCTTTTAAAGTGACAAAGCTACTTTTACTATGTCTGACTGCCTTTGTTCAACCCTTTTTAACACTTAACTGAGAGCCAATGTAAAATTAGAATGGTTCAGAACTGGAAACTCGTGTATGTTAAGACACATTACGTAGCCTATTCTAACTGATACCTTTGAAAATAAATTTGAGGAAAAATAATAATAACAATAATAATAATAATAATAACAATAAAGAGGTACTCCAAAAACTTTACAACAAACTTGAATGTGCTGATGAATTATGGAACTAAAATCAATGCTGTGTCATCATGCCATCTTCATTAAAGGCTTTTTGATAGCAGGCCATCAGGTCCTATAGGAAGTGTCTCCAATCTCCATCCATGTGGTAAAAGACAGTATTTTTGGTGTTACATCCAGTCTGCCTGTCAGGGAGAATGTACGGTGAGTGGCCTGAGAAGAAGAGATCATAAAGCAGAACATGATTGACGGTATCTTAATGGAGGAGGATGGATCAATAAGTAATATCAGCAGGTTTTAACTCAAGGCAACACACATAAACCTTTACCAACTTCACAATGTCACTCAGTGTTCATAAAAGTTTTCTCCACATCCTCTCGGACAAAAAGATAAATCCATCAAAACGTCGTCTCGGTTTTATGGTCCTCCCTCCTCTCTTTTTTCCCTCCTTACATCTCCCCCCTCATCTCCATTTTGATGTCTGTCTATTAGCAGAGGGTGAGGCCTTTCCTGCTCTCACATCCAGGGGCTAAATTAGCTCAATCAGCCCCCTTTCACCTCTCTTCCGTGGGCTTCAAGCTGAGTGACACACTGCTCCCCAGGGAGGGAGGGAGTGAGGACACATACACACATACTGAGCCCAGCGGCCAGAAGAAGACTAGGGAGGGAAGGGTGGAGGGAGGGAGGTAGTTAGGATGGCAGGTAGAGGGAGACATTGGGGTGAGGAGGAGAAAGAAAGAAAAGAAGGATTGGTAAGAGGAGAGAATGAAGCGTCATTTCACTTCGCTCAGATAGAGGATCCATCCTCTGCTCAGAATAGAGCTCCTTGTTAGGAGAAACCTCAGTGATTATTTTACTTGTCCCTTTTCGTAACCCTCTGCATAGCAACGTGGGGCTCAAGGTGCTGGGCCAAACCCACTTCATGAGGCCCAACCATCAGAAAAAAAGAGGTGATGAGTGTTTCTCAGTGTGTCCCTCCTCACTCCACAACCAGCACACTATGCCACAACTCTGCGTTCCTGTGCCAACATCTCTGAAATTGCACTTTCATGTTTGATTTGTCTCAACCCTCTCCATCTTACTAAACAGCCACCCAAGTATCTGTGGAAGTGCAAGGCAGGCACTTCTACTGCAGTAATAGCAGCGCGTGTATGTGTGTTGGGGGAGAAGAGATGGGCTAAAAGGTGGTGATCAGAGTGAGCCATAAGATCTACTCTTTGCAGCTCTACAGGGATTTATTAGACTGGGGAGTACATTAGCATCATAAAGACCCAAGAGAATGGGCCTGTGGATGGGCTGCAGAAACCACCACTACAGTTTAACACGCTCTGCGGCATCACAGTGTGTGTATGTCTGTGTGTGTGTGTGTGTCTGAGGAATAAGATTACCTTAAATGGTTTTATGGATCATCCTAAAGCAGCCCTGTACTAATACATTATGAGATAATTATCAGAAAGAGCCAAAAAAAAAAGTAGAATAGAGGCCAAAAACCTCTGAGTAAACAGGCTAACTTGATCATAATGGCACCAATTGATTTGTCAAAATCTTTATATTTTCCCTGGTTAAAGGAATGCATTGGGAATGCTGTCCTGCTATGCTGGGATTTAAAACAAGTTTTATTTCACAAGGGAAAAATAAATGCAATCAATGTTTTGCTGTTTGTCAGCACAAAAACATATTGTGCATCACTCAACTGTGCTCGCCATTTGTAAAAAAGGAAAAATGTAAAGGTTAAGAGCTTTCACAGCAGCTCGGTCCTTTTTGTGACTGCTTTGGCAGTGGTATCGCCTATATGTATCACAGGACAGTTGAAGGAGACAAGGGGCCGGCATTTTCTACAATATAGATCTGTGGTGCTCTCTGGTGGACATATAATGTAACATCAATTTATCTGTCGTCTGCCTATACAGTACCTGCACTCTATTCTTCAACTACACTCCAATGTTTTAACTTTACTGTTACAACATTTACCTCTCAGAAAAGCCAAGTTTCACATTCAGTTTTTTTAATTTGCAGTTGGATTTGATTTCTAAATGCTGAAGGAGCATTTACAATTTATTGAGATGGGATGCATGTGCATTTCTTCACCAAATATTCTCATACACCTTACAAGGACATTGCATTGATGTGCATTCTTTACCAGGAGGCTTACACTAACCTTTAACAAGTTGCAAACCTAAAAACATAAACTTGAATTGTTACAGATAAGACAGACATGTTTTATTGTAAAAATATTCTGTTTGTGATAATAAATTGTGCCTCTTAAATTAGTTTCCTTCTTCCAAAAATCAATAGATAGATAAAATAATCCTTTTCCTATTCCTGAATTGCGATCCTTCTCCACAATCTAAAACGCTAATATTGTTCATTTCAAAAGTGCCGGACACAAGATGGCTCCAACTTAACTAAAAATCCATTCTCGAGAATTTTACTGATCCGTGTATGTACTGAATGCTTCACATTCCCACATCACACTTGTCTAAGTCTCATGTTGCACAAGAATTGGCTTCAAAGCTAGCTGTAAAGTGTCACACAATCAGCTCATACATACACATATTAAAGTCAGATTTAAGGCAAGCCCAGCAAAACTTTCTCTTCAGCAGATGAATTTTAAAGCAGGTCAAAGTCTGCACATACCATAATTATGCACAGTGAGGGTCAATTTCTCACTTCCTCAAGTCACATCAATAAAAAAACACTCAAAACCACTAAATGGATTCTGGTAAAACATTTTATATTTTCAGTAAAATCAGAACCACTTTTCCCTGTGTAGTTTGCCTGCAGAGCACCCTCTAGTGGAAGAGTAGATGAGGCCTGCGCAGCTCTTTGGAGTGTTGGCTGGGTGAAAGTACAACAAAAGTCAAACTGTGGCTGATAGGGAAAAGGCACAACTCTGTCACACAGACAGAGAACAACGCAGAGTCAGGGATACCACGCCATGGCAACCACAACTCCTTGTCTCAGAGTTTATGTGAAGTCAGTCGTCTTCCACTCTCCATGGAAACCAAAGTCAGGGAGGAAGGAGGCATGGCGAAAACGTGGACCTGCTTCGGTCTGACCAGAACTAGTGGAAAAGCTTACATTCATACAATGAGAAATTTGAATTCAATCAAATCAAATGATCAAGTTTCTGTCTGGCTCCAAAAAGTTAAAATAGAGATACAAATAAAAACCCAATCATATAAAAATGGCATCATAAATGTACATAACCTCTTCATAAAGTCAGTTGAAATCTGGAAGTTTATAAACGGCAACTTACTCCTTCCCCAATAAAACATTGGTGGCTTGTGTGCCTTTACAGTGTGCATACTGAAAATGGCTCTGAGAAAAAAGGGCAGTTATGAATAAAATTGAAATAGAACTAAAACAAATACAAATAAAATACATTTAAGTGGCTTAGTGGCATATAACATTTGAAATAAATCTTATTTCATAATTCTTCCATGTACAAAGTCAAAACAACAATATAGTTTCCAGTGCTTTGGGAGATATAATAATAAACAACAAACTATAATAATAAAGAAAACAAACACTTCTTTTAATCAAAGACAATCACCATCAAAGTTGTTTTTTTTTCTACTTTTATCAGTACTGATCATAAGCTATATCAAATCAAAGCCAAGCCCTAGGTCTACCACAGCAGAGATACAAGTCAGGTCCAACTCAGCCTTCCCAGACCATCGCCTGAAAACTGTAACCAATAGGATGGCAGATTTCATTTAGGTGGCACTTTGGACAGCAGACCTGAGTTTCACCTCTGCAGCTGGCAGTTTCCTCAGCTCGTCCGGGGAGAGACTGAAGCACAAGAGACTTGTTTACAAGCTGATTTGAAAACAGCCTCAAGGCTGCACTGTATGTATTGTTTGTGTGTGTTCAACATGCATGTGTGTGTCCTAGCTGAGCATGTGCACGTTTAATGCGTGCCTGTTCGTGAACCGAGTGAGAGCGTGAATGCATGCAAGTGTGTGCTTTTACAGTGAAGACTACACTACTTATGCTGCCAGCTAAGACAAACTAACTCCTTTTCTCTACAGTATTAAACCCTGTCACCAAATATTTCCTTCACCTGGGCCTCTCATGCAAGCTGGGCCCTACAAATTCAATTAGTGAGAGTAAAATTAACAATTTATCTCCTGCAACAACAGGAGCAAACTCTAAAGCATTTACAGGCATAACTGAAGTTGATATTAAATCTAAACTCTGGTTAGGATTTCCAACCTATAAAAACACGCCTTTGAAGAGCAGCAGCTGAAAAAATGAAAAGGCACATTGATAGGGGTCATGAGCCGGACACCGTTCAGGTTAACATCTGCTACTGCTTAAAAAATAATCTGGCTTGTGTATTCTGTTACAGTACCTGAGTATTTTGACACCTCACAGTTGTGGACAACACGCTGTATTCTGGAGACCATCCAAATGTTTTCTCTACTCCCTTAAAGGTCATGGCAGTGTCAAGTGTTGAAAGGTATAGAAACTGGGGGACAGCAGCATGTGTTTGAATGTGTTTGTGTTTGTGAGAAGACCACTATTACAACTAGAATTGGGGTATTTGCAACACATTAAAGGGGCTTTGCTGAAAGCTGGATTATCTGCCTCCTCCAGTGAGTTTTACAATGTTTCCTTAAATGTGTTCATTTAAAGAACACATTTCAGCTTAGCAGGCTAACACAGACTGCTGTCAAACACAAAACAGCTTGTGCTAGAGGCTAAAACCAACACTGGAATAACAGATTGCGGAAGAGAACAATGTGACTGGACTGCATCCCCTTAAGATAAATTATGCATGCAGGAGCATAAAGCTATTTCCATTTCATTCACTATCGCTTACTCAATCATTTATGGTTACTAAAAGAGGTTGATGTAAGGAGAAAATACCATGTCCTCTATCAAGTGAGACAATGCACTCAGTTGTCCTTGTATCTGATAACGTCAATTTAATTAACTGCTGGTTTTGTCCCTTGTTCAATTATGATACAGAGTCACCTTTATGGAAACAAGGCCACATGTGCTATATAACTCCTGACCTGGCAGCATTGGTTCACCCCTTGTAAATGCTCTATTGGGCAAAGTTTCAAGCTGCACAGTTTATCTTACATGCGCTTGTGTGTGTGCGTGCAAAGGTTTGCACTATACAAAATATTTTACTGTGTGAGGGCTGTGTACCTTCTTTTGCACGTGTTGTTAAGGGGAAGTAATTGTACCACAAATGACTGTCTTTGGTGTATGATCAAATTGTGTGATGTATATTTACAGTATGTGTGTGTATGGGTGTGTGCTGGGTGAATGATGTCATGTCTGGTGGCAGATTCCTTTCTGCCCTATTGTATGTGCTGTAAATGTGTTGCGCTGATGAACTGTCACTTTTTTGCATGCATTTGTGCATGTGAATGTGGGTGTGTGTGCGCCTGTGTTTACAGTATGTCTCCATCCTCTATGCTAAAGCTGGATCTGCGGCTGGAGTCGACCGAGGCTTCAGGCGACATCGCAGAGAGGAGTGGGTCTCCTCCCATAGGGGACAATGGCTCGTCCATCATCAGGAAGCCCATCTCGCCTCTCGTCCCCTGGACGTCCAATCCGCCCAGGTCGCCTAGCCCTGACATGCCGTCTGAGAAGCCGGGTATCCCATCACACAAGTCCAGCGACTGGGTAAAGTCAAAGGGCTGGGAGCTGCCTACAGCTGGGTACTGGATGGGTGGCTGGGGCTGCTGCAGGTGTTGGGGGAGCGGGGGCAGCTGCCTGTGCTGTTGCTGAACCTGGCCCTGGGGGTGGAGGTGGGTTTGCGGGAGGAAGTGGTGCTGCATGGCCTGGGGGTGACCCTGGGTCTGGGGTAAGTGCTGGGGCTGGTGGTGAGTGTGTGCCAGGGAGTGAGAGAGGTTCTCTTCTGGGCTGGTCTCTTGCTTTATATACGAAGCCATCAGGTCAGGCTGGTTCAGGGTGGAAGGAGAGTTGCTGGGCAGGCCATGTATACGAGCCTGCATCTCCAACTCCTGTAGACAGTGGGTGGAGGGCAACATCGTCAGTCTCGTTGTACTGTATTTCTTGTGATTGTGTTTCTCTGAATGTGTAGGTGTGTTACCTGGATGCGTAGCATCAGTTGTTTGTTTGCCATCTCCATCCTTTTGAAGTTGTTCTCCACCTCTCTTGACCTATGTGCATCCTTCTGCATGCGTTTGATGTACTCCACAGACGCCCGCAGTATAGTGCCTTTGTTCCAGCGCACATCACTATGCACACAGTAAGTACATACAGGCCATTTCCATAGATAAGTAACTGACAGTAACAGAAAGCATTCCAAAAATGATCCACACTGAACATCCATTGTTATATAAGCAACTCACAGGTCATTGGTTTTTGGGATCATGGTGCCCAGCTCTTTGATACGATCATTGATGTTGAATCTCCTCCTCCTTTCAACTATTGAAGAGGAAAAAAGAGACAAAGGGGAGACAGAAGAAAAATACACGATGAAAATAATAGTACAGAGAAATTAAAAGGCACACAGCACTTACAATACATTTTTTCAAGGCAGACTGTGGCCTACAAAAGTCAATTCTCAAGTATGTATTGTCTAGCATCCACATGGTTGTCATTGTAGTGCATATGAGAAAAGCATAGATCAGCGCATAGTGGATATACACAGTAAAAGACAGAAAGGGACAAACTTTGGGCGGGCACGCACGCACACACACACACACACACACACACACACACACACACACACACACAAGTCACAGGTAATTACACTTAAGTGACAGGACAGCAGAAATTACTAGGTTAACCATCCACTAGTTGCACTATGTCAGCTAAATCAGCACAAGCCTATATAAAACCGTTCTTGCAAGAGACAGATTATGGTGTGTGTGTGTGCGTGTGTGTGTGTGTGTGTGCGTGCGTGCGTGCGTGCGTGCGTGAGTACATGTTTCTAAGGGCATGTGCAGTATTCCGGGTGAGAAAGTAGAGAAGGTGGTACATTATTTAGAATTTGGGTAGAGCATGCTGAGGGAAAGACTCACTCAGATTGTGGTTGTCTTTCTTCTGTCTCTCCTTGGCCAGAGCACGGGCTTCTGCGTCTTTGCAATAACAACAAGTGATTAACTAATGGCTGAAACTGGGACATTTTTCAACAGAAACAATCTATGAATAACAAATGCCACAACATAAATTACAGGATGAGGTACTGTTGGAAGCAAATGTTTTACATTCACTCAATGACAGTCTTTTATATAACTTATGCTGATCCCAATAGTTTAAAAAAATGGACAGCTTGGTTTGTCGCACCTGACAGTTCTCTTTTGACGGTCAGGTTGGCAGGACAGGAGTTGCTGGTCATAGCAATGGCTGGACCCTTCATCCCCGGACCTGTATACACATCCAGGTGACTGCTTGACAGGGGAAGCTGGGGAGGACGCAGACACACAGCCACACATACACACAACAGATATGCACATTTAAAAAACCAACAATCTGCAAATAAAAATTACTTACTTTTTTTTTTTTTTTTTTTTAAATCACTTCATTAAGTGAGCTGTGCAGAATGCAAGTAGAGAAAGAATAGCATTTATGTGTACCTCTATACAATGCTTTGTTGTCAATGAACAGATGATTTAACTATCATATGAGAGGACTGAATGTTAAAGTTGAATTACATTTTAAAAAGTACTTAAAACAATAATTACTTATTAAATTATTAAAACACTAAATCAAACTCAGGTCCCACTGGTGTTAAATCTAGAATATTTTGGTCTGTTTCATATACCTTTGTAAGTGTTTTTATAAAGTCAGTGTTCCTGTTAAGTGTGTTGTAAAGAACCGATAGCAGGAGATAATGCAATAATATCACACATAAAGCAGCCTGCCAAACACACAGCAATGATTGACTATCATCCTATCTACCTTATCTCTCTTTATAGCTTGGTTCTCTCCTCTGGCTTCTCCAGCTCCTGAACTCACACCTGTGGAGTGGTCTTCTAACTCTTGCACTTTAGACGTTGTGTAAAACTTTGTTTTGTATGGACTCCTAAAAAGAGATGATTTCCCTTTAATTGTACTGTATAGTTGGAGTGCAATGGACTTTTTTTATGCCTCGTTAGGAATCATATCGTACTCCATGAAGCGAGGGCAAATGTGACACTGCTAATGAGGCCTGAGAGATAAAGAACTTTAAGGATAAGATACCTTATCTGCTGGCTACTGTGTGAGATCAAACATGTGCGCGCACACTCTTTTCTCTCTCTCGTTCTCTTTCTCTCACACCCTCTCACTCTCTCACTCACACACACACACACACACTTCTGTATGTTAACGATATGCTTTGTTAAAGATGAATACATCTTAACCAGTGAGGAGGAAATTACATTATTATGGTGTATACCTTTGCCAGCTATAAGTAAGGTTTAGATATAGAAATGTTTACTATATTTGATCTTCATCACATTCAAACAACAAACAAAAAGTTTTGAAAGCAAAACTGTGCATCATATTGAATGACAAAATCCCAAATAAAATTTGCTTATAAAGCCCCATCCTATTATGGTAACCTATTTTTTTCTGCTGATGCGAGAAAGAAAACACAGAGTTTCAAATTTTCAAAATTTTTATTCCCAGCCTCTTCCATGCTTCTGCACCTTCTGACTTCCCATTTCCTGGCCAGGCAGCCTACCTCTCACAATGCCCCACTCCAAAAAGAAGCCATCTAACTCCATTGAACAAGCAAGCATGACTGGGACTCAATATGGTTCAGTGTAACCATCCATACACACTCACACACACTTAAGAGTCGAACTGTTCACTTGTGCCTGGTATTCAGTGGTGTTCCCGGCTTTTACTAAACTTTGAGATTCCAAGAATTCCATGGAGTTTGCTGCTTTAATCCCCATTAGGATTAGAAGGTGCATTTTGCGCACTGGTCTGTCAGTTGGGAATAAGTCTATGAGTTCTGTTTCCAGTTTATTTTAACTCAAAACACTTTGTACAGCAATAGTAACGTTCTGAAAAAGTAGCAGTATTAACTTATCAATCTGTACTTTGTGTTCCTCCCCCAGTTGCTTTGTTGTGCTGGCTTCACAAACACTGATCATACTCAGGATTGATCAGTGGCCTAATCTAATCAATCAGTGTAATGTTAGAAGAAGGTATACACACACACACACACACACACACACACACACACACACACACACACACCACACACACACCAACACACACACACACACACACACACACACACACACACACACACACACACACACACACACACACACACACACACACACACTGATTAAACTCATCAACAGAGGACATTTTATCAGATACAGCTACAAGCGGCTGTTTGGGTTTCCTTCTCTCACACAGTCAGATAGACAATCACTCAATGAGATGAGCCTACAGTAGTTGAATCTACTAATATTTATACTATAACTGCATGGTAAACGCCAACATAACACACAATATCAACTCAAACGTGCAATAACTCTGATTCCAGTCTTGCAGAACCAACCATCACGTGCACACACAAAAAAAAGATTGAAGATCTCACCCACCCCACCGCCCCTGCTGTGGCTCATTTTATAATCAGGGACCCGAGGCTGGGAGTTAGAGCCGTCACTGCATCCTGAGATTCACTCAGCGCGAAAGCTAAACGCCTGCAACATTAACCAAATTCACGTAAAACAGATAAATAACAGCGCTTCAGTGTCTTACCAGCTGAATCTGTTCTCCTTCAATAACTTCCACAATGGCATACGTCTTATTCATCTCCTTCATCCTCCACTCCTTCCCTTACTAGGCCAGCAGTTGTTCTTCTTCTCTCTCAAGCACTAGCAGCACACACAACTCTCTCTGGCACTGCTGCCCCTGGCTTGGGAGACTGACCTCAGCAACACCAGTCCTGTCTTTCTTCTACCTCTGCTCCCCACCAAACAAGAGTGAACTTTCCCCTAACTGGACTTTCAGCCTGTTTTCCCCGTGCACAAATTGCCCTCATCCCCCTTTCCCTCCTCCCATCTTCTCCTCCCCCTCTCCACCTCCCCCCCCTCTCTCTCAGAATATCTTGTAAACAAGTTGAACTCTAACTGCTGGCAGTTTAATTGTTAATTTTCTGAGTTTGTTTCCTCAGACACAAAGTACTGTACAGTCCTCATCTGACATGTCTTTCCTACAGTTTCTAACTATGTCCAACATGGTTAAAGGATGGAATGTTTAGTGCTGGAGTCAATTATACGCTTTTGCATGTGTGTATGTAAGTTTGTGTCTGTGTGTGACTGGGTATATGGGTGCATAAACACCATCACCACCCCTGATAACAACATAACATAACAATGAATGAAAGAGGTGACAGAGAAAGACTGCACAGATGCAAGAACTGCGAATACACACAACAGAAAATCAAATGTTTGCGTACTGACAACGCTGCTTATCCAGGTCTATTCATTTAGGACAGACTGAGCACAGAATATAACTTAAAGTGGATGAGGGTTTAAGAGGACTACATATTCCATTAATTTATTTATTTATTATTTATTATTTATTATAATTATGTCTTTTCTTCTAATATTTGCTTAGACTTTACTCTCTCTTTTATCTTCTTTTTCAGATACACACACACACACACACACACACACACAAAAGTGTGTGCTCTACATAACCACCCTTAAGCTTGATTTATACTTCTTTGTAAGTACATGAAGACACGGACCTACGCCAGACCCTACGTCGTAGTCTGACACACACCTCTCGAAAAATGTAACTACATGTTGCGCGGTTGTGGCTGATAGTGTTGCATTTCCCCCTACTCATTTCCTGGTTCTCCTTCCAGGAAATGAGTAGGGGGGAATCAAGGAGAGTGTTAACCTTTCCGGCTACAGATTTCCCACCTTGGTCAGAAAGCACAGGGGAGACACTTTGTTTGTCTCACTACTGAAACTAAACTACTGAGTCACTACTTGCTCCAAAGCTAATCGCCGTCACTCTCTCACTTTCTCCCTTGCTCTATCATCGGCCACTTACGTAGGCTCAATGAAAGCTCTGCGTGTAACCTCCGCAGAAACAAACATCAAACTTTAGTTTCAACAACAACTGGTTAGCATATTTATAATAACAACAATATTGTTATCTATTTTTTTCTGTCTTGTTTCGTCTATATGCCTATTTTAGTCTACTCCTATGTATATAATTCTGTTTTGTGTACTACCCTTTGCACCAATAAAAAGTTGTATGAACCACGTGGACCAACCAAAAACATGCATATAGTGTGTTGCATTGCAACTGCATTCCTTATAAATTATATTATCATACAAACAGTGCAAAACAAAAAGCTCTATTTTAATAAGTCCTTTTGTATATTACTGAAGCTTAAAAAGATTCTTTACCTCAAAACAAGTAAAATTGGCTGCTACATTACTTAGTTTAGCATTTTCAATAATTCTAAGGTCAATGACTACAATCAAGATACCACCCAAACAGCTGAATTGTACTGGACATTAAAATCCTCTCATGCTATTAGAACACTATTTTATCAAGACATTACTTCACTGACTTGTATTCTTTGAATAAAATTACATGTTGCTTTTGTTTTAAGGAAAACAAAAGTTGTCAAAGTATCCAATTTAAGTCAAGCCATTTTTCTCAACATAGCCCAAATTCACAAATCACAAATTTGCATTGAAGGACTTTACAATCTGCACATCATATGCTATCCTCTATCTTTAGACATTCAGTTCAAATAAGGCAACCCCCCCCTCCCAAATATGCCTACCTTAACTCTCATGAAACATTTGTCGTGTAAAGACAATAAAAAAAATGATTCTTGAAATAACACTCTGTTGGTGGGTTGGTTTTACTTACTGTGTTTGGCATCTGTATGGGGTCAATGTATGCCTGAATATCGTCGTAGTTGGACTGCATGCTGATGATGTCATCAATGACCTCATCCATCTGGGGGAAAAAACTAGGGGGTTACTTGTGTGATTATGACAAGCTCAAAGACCTATCCTGGCTAACTTTAAGACTACTAAGAGTTAATCTACATTTCCATGTTTAGCAAATACCATACAGAGAAGACTGTCACTACTCTCATTCTTACAAAGCACCTGAAACCTGCTGGCATGCAGGCCACCAGGTCAACTCCCGTGCAGGTGGATGTCTCACTCAAGAGAAGACTTTAAAGATAACTTCTATGTCAAGGAGTCTAACTGGTAAGACTATTGACTCTCAGAGAGACTAAAAGAAGAGGGGTCAAAGTCTGCCAGGTTCAAAGGGCTTTCCCTTCTGCTGTTCGCCTGTCACTTGTTAAGCTGTAATTACTGTAGCAAGGCCATAATGGAGCATTTAAACTCCAATGATAGCCAGTCTCAGTTATTGCCAGTTAGCCAACACATTTTTCAACACACCAACTGTACGCATGACACATAAACACCAATGCATTTAGAAATGCTGCTCCAGCTCACCAAAGACCAATTAAATCATTATGACGCTTTCATAAAATGTCACTTTAGGGGCAATTTTCAATCCTCATAATTTTATATAGGCGGGTAATTAAGCCTTATTTTATGGAAATTTGTTCAATCTGGATGTTGTAAACTGTACTTTATAACATATCCAGGGATTAATGTTCATTCCACTGTCTGCCCACGCTTGTGGGCGTATACCTCTGTCTCGTGACTGGAGCCGATGTTGAGCATTGCCATGGGGCTGTTTGGGGCGCTGTTTCCAGACATGAGCTGCTCAGTGCGAAAGTGTGGGGAGTGAAGGGGTGGGGGGGCAGACGCTGAACCCCCTGTAGGTCCCATGTTTGTGGGAGGAGAGGGCGGCACCGGCCCTACTACTGCATGAACTGTCTACGGACAGAGAGAGAGAGGGAGAATAAGGGTGATAATTGTGTTAATGACTAATGAGTACTGGCATAGATACATGTACTGCAATATTGTGTGGATTGAACAAACCAGATAAAAACAAAAAAGAAAAACCATACATTGTATACATGAAGTGGATCTAATGAGAGACAAAGAGGCTTGAACAGATAACCTCCAAAAAGTACCTGTTTGGTAGCATAGGTGGAAGACAGGTATGTTTTCACCTGTTGCCTCCGAGACTGACGAATGTGGTAGTCGGTAGGATTCTCAAGGTGGGTCTGTACCTGTATTAAGGGATTGACAGTCAAAGGACATGATCAATTCTTATTCCATTATTGATTTTGCACTTTGATCCAATTCTTTGTTTATCCTGTTAATGATTCCTTTTTCACTAGACTTGGAGTGGAAACTGGTGGAAACACAATATATACAGGATTTATAGTACGTCATTTAATGTTGTTAAAAGACAATATGATCCAAATAAAGCTGCTGTTAGTCACAAACTGACTAAAAACTCCTTTAATACAAGGATGAATACTAAACAATAATCTATCATTTATATGTTAAATGAGAAAAAACAAATGCATTCAACTGCCAGTTTAATAATTGCAACTTGAACCTCAAGGTAAAAGATGCACTTGGATTAGTTTAAAGGGATGCACTTGTAAGTGTAAGCAAACAGACATCGTACTTTTACAGCAAATATTATATTTTGCCATTATAGTCCACTTATAAAACACACAGATTTGAGCTGCGAGAGTATGGGGTGATGGGTCCCTTCCCACGGCCATCCAATCTCTGTATGACCAAAGCGAGAACTGTGACCAATCCTGTTTGTAGTATTTATGGACAGGATATCAAGGCTCAGTCGGGGTGGGGAGGTGTTGCAGTTTGGTGGGCTTGGGATCTCATTGCTGCTTTTTGCAGATGATGTGGTCCTGATGGCATCATCGGCCTGTGACCTTCAGCACTCACTGGATCGGTTCGCAGCCGGGTGTGAAACGGCTGGGATGAGGATCAGCACCTCTAAATCTGAGGCCATGGCTCTCAGCAGGAAACCAATGGCGTGCCTTCTTCAGGTAGGGAATGAGTCCTTACCCAAAGTAAAGGAGTTTAAATACCTTGAAGTCTTGTTCGCGAGTGAGGGGACCATGGAGCGTGAGTTTGGTCGGAGAATCGGAGCAGCGGGTGCGGTATTACATTCCGTTTATCGCACCGTTGTGACAAAAAGAGAGCTGAGCCAGAAGGCAAAGCTCTCGATCTACCGGTCAGTCTTCATTCCTACCCTCACCTACGGTCATGAAAGCTGGGTCATGAGCGAAAGAACGAGATCCGAGGTACGAGCGGCCGAAATGGGTTTCCTCAGGAGGGTGGCTGGCGTCTCCCTTAGAGATAGGTAGAGAAGCTCTGTCATCCAAAAGGAGCTCGGAGTAGAGCCGCTGCTTCTTTGCGTCAAAAGGAGCCAGTTGAGGTGGTTCAGGCATCTGGTAAGGATGCCTCCTGGACGCCTTCCTAGGGAGGTGTTCCAGGTACGTCCAGCTGGGAGGAAGCCTCGGGGAAGATCCAGGACTAGGCGGAGGGATTACATCTCCAACCTGGCCTGGGAACGCCTCGGGATCCCCCAGTCAGAGCTGGTTAATGTGGCTTGGGAAAGGGAAGTTTGGGGTCCCCTGCTGGAGCTGCTGCCCCCGCAACCCAATACCGGATACGCGGATGAAGATGGATGGATGGACAGATTTGAGCATTTTTTTAACACCAAATGACAAAACAAAAAAACTGTGATAACACTTACTTCAATATCCATCACAAGAATGAATACATACATGTTTAGTGTGTAATATAAGCTCAGCATGGTTTAATACTAATATTTAAACATACAACACTGAGAATGGTGGTTCAGAGGTACACCGCATTATCCTTGTCCCGTAACACTGTGATGGCACAAGGACATTAAATCAGTAGTAAAGCCTACAGGAGTAAAGCCACTCAATCTTCTGGTGTGGCTACATAAAGCAATGGGCGGGCCTCATTCCTTCACATCAAAGAGTAAAGCTTAGTAGAGAGTAGGCCTACTCCCCATTACTACAGAGAAAGACTCAACCCCTCTTCCCTCCAAACCCCCCTCTGTTTTTATATCCAGCAGTAGAATTATTTTAACTGAACCAGAAACTTTTCAATAAACACACCTTTATGCTACTTTGTGTATGTTTTACAGCAAATCATGACCCATATGAAAAATACACATGATTGGCGTTAAATTAATCTGTTGTAACTATTCAACCTATTTGGCTCGGCACTGTCAGCACAGATGAAGTACAAAGAAACACAGGAGTTTTGACAGGCTTGATGACACTGATGGACAGACAGTTGCCCTTATCTACAAAATGAAAGGTGAGACACTGACAACACACACACACACACACACACACACACACACACACACACACACACACACACGCACACATGCATGCATAGAGAGTAAACAAATTGCCCCATACAGTTTAAGCCACACACACACAAACACACACACACAATGAAGTATTGTGCAAATCTATACACAGAAACACACACTATCAAAGATAAGGACACACACAAGCATCTTTGGAATCGGGCAAAATGTCACTTCAGCTTTATCAGTCCCTGTCTGACTAAGGCTATCTACATCGCTCCTGACAGTCCTATCTCAAAACATGTCAAACCTCTCTTATCTTCTGTCTCCCTACCTGCTTGCTGCTCCACCGCATTTTTCTCTCTCTGCCTTTTTTCTAATCTGTCCCTGATTTTCCCCTGTGTGGCAGGGCTGCCGTGAGAAGCCACAACGCCCAGTGAAGTCCTAAACACCTCTTCTGCGCCTTGCTACCCTTTCTCCTGCTCAGCAACATGTGAGTGGATTAATGATGTCTAAGTGCCACAGCCCCCTGTCCTTTTGAAACCCCCCTTAACCAACATATTTTCTCTCTTCAGCGAATCCCCTTAATGAAACCCCCCTTAACCAACATATTTTCTCTCTTCAGCGAATCCCCTTAATGCGATCTGTTTAGCACTTTGTCTTTGTAGTGCAGAAACCTTTGTTAACTTTTACTACACTATATGCAGTATATATTAAGTTATTTTATTTTGCTGTCAAAATACTTCTATATACAGGGTGCCCTGGTAGCTCCCCTGGTTAAGCCCAGTTATACCACCTGGTTATACAAATGCTCAGTCACTGCAGTGGCCCAGGTTCAACTCCGACCTGTGGCCCTTTGCTACATGTCATCCCCTCTCACCCTTCCACTCCCTGTCAAAAACATCTTCAGCTGTACTAAATATAGGCAAAACAAGCCCAAATAATTTATTAAAAAATATACTTCTACATACTTCCTTCTCAATATGTCATTTCTAACCTTCAGAACATGTATCAGTCATTATCAAAAGAATAGAAATTTGAAGTCAAAAATGCCAAAAAATCACTGGTTCCAGCTTCTCAAAAGGTGTGCAATGGTTGCTTTTCTGTTTTTACATGTTTATATTTTCAATATCTTTGACTTTTTGACAAACAAGCAATTCATGACCATGAACTCTGGAAACCCTGGGAAGTTGTGATAGGCATTGTTTCACACAAATTGTATTGGCTAATTGAGCAATTGATTTGATAATAATCAGTACATGTAAAATAAAAGACATTCATTGATAATGAAAATAACAATTTGTTGCTGCCCGACTGACCTTAAGAACCTCCACAGGGACCTGCATGCTTTGTTGATGCTGCGGGGTGCTTATGGCTGGGGTAGGTGCAGGTGGCCCAGCCATGCAATGATGCATGTATTGCAGGGCTGCATTCTGTTGCTGCTGCTGCTGTATCTGCTGCCTCTCACGCTGCTCCTCTTGCTGCAGCTGGTCTCGCATAAGCTGGACACGGACACAACCCCCACAGGCGCAAGCACGCGCACAGGCCACACACACACGCACACACACACACACACACACACACACACACACAACACACACACACACACCACACACACACACACACACACACACACACACACACACACACACACCACACACACACACACACACACACACACACACACACACATATATAGACACATTACAGGAATGCTCAATTAAAGCATTAGGACCTTTAAACTGACTGTGATTTGCTTTTGGCTGTTAGAAGAGCTGTTAGGAGAGCACACCTAGTGACTCACACATCTATTAAATCACCCTGTAAAAAGTATGTAGAGTAAAAATATTAAAATATGCAAGGACCAAATAGCACAGCCAAATAAGTCAGTGGTTGCTGCATGTAGATGCCCTTGAAATAAATGTCCCACCCACAAAGCTGTGACATTGACCAGAATACCTTCCACTCCAGTGTCCACTCGGTCAAACAACAAAACAAACCGACTTTAATATCCATAGCTAATGAAAGGCTTGCATGTGCTGTATGGATGGCGCTTGTGTCATACCTGCATCCGCAGGCCAATGCGTGAGGCCATTGCTGGGGGGCGAGGGGGCAGGGGAGGGCGAGCCGACGTCAATGCACCGCAGTCCAGCCCGAAAAGGTAGAGGAAGCTGAGGAGGAGAAAGGAAGGGAGATTAAATTGAGAGTTGAGCCAGAAGAAGGAAAGGAAAATAAACAAGGCGAAAACAAATGTATCAAAAGTCTGCGGGGATTCCTTAACAAGAAGGAAAGTAGATCCTGTGTAAACACTTCTACCTCAACTGACATACTCTCTTTGTAGAGAAGCCTGATTCAGTGTGTAATTGTTACACATTGGGTACATTGGTGATAAGGAGAGAGATGCAAGTGAAGAAGGGGAAGTGTGCAATGTTGTGACTAGGGCTCGGCCCATATATTCGACTTTGTTGGGTTGGTAATTGATAGTATAACAAAATCATGAATCGATGTTTTTAATTAAGCCAAAAGACGTGTTGTACAGCAGTGCTTCCATTTTCTGAACGGTGTGAGAGTCTTTGCTGTGAACTCCTTTCTCTCCTCTCCTGTGTGTTTCACCAAGTG
Source organism: Etheostoma spectabile (assembly GCF_008692095.1). Lineage (NCBI taxonomy): Eukaryota > Metazoa > Chordata > Actinopteri > Perciformes > Percidae > Etheostoma > Etheostoma spectabile. The sequence goes on from NC_045736.1 coordinate 21,540,535, forward strand.
CATGGCTTTGAGCACACACAACCAACAAGTGCACAGCAGAGAAAAGTGCAGTGACGGCAGTCCGCTAACTTGTTACTCTCGCTACCAACATTAGCTCCGCTGTTTCAACAATGTAAAAAATGTGTATGCAGGCTGAAAATCACTGGGAGTAAGCTATGAGCTGGGGAAAAAAGCCTCTAGCTGGGTCTTAATTATACTGTATAAATGTTTTTAATTTAGCACCCTGGTGTCGTTTTAGGTGATTTAAAATAAGTATAATAATATCGTAAAATCAATTGTCGTTACAAACAATTGAGAATGCTGCCTGTATAAACTAGAGTGTATATTTTTAAAAAGTTATATCAGATAATACCTCATAAAGTAAGTAAACAATGTATACAACCATTTTGAAAAATTAATCCATCTGTAGAGCTATATCTATTAATTGTCTCTTTATTCCTGGATTTCATATCTTGAGTTGAATTAGGAAAAGGAGAGACAGTAAAATTCTAATTGTGCGAAATAATAAAGTGGTCATGAGGAAATCATAGCAACAGAGATACAGGATGTGATTTGAGTTTTAATTTGCACACCAGTTGTTATTATTGATTGTTCGGAGTATTGCACTAGGCCTTGATGTCCAAAACAAAGTAGCTACATATCAAGGCTAACAGCTGTACATTCTCTGTAAAGGTCTGACTTCAACCATTAAGGTCTCATATGTATTCTCATGTTTGAAAGGGTGCACTGGGGTCAAGATAAGGTAGCAGTAACACTCTCTTGACCCTCAATTATGTCCAGTGTTTCCTCTATGTTGATAGCGGACCGCCACAGTGAAATGTCTACCGCCATGGTATAGGGCAGACGCACAACAGGGTTTCCGCTATGTACACCGCGCACCGCCGCTCCTTCAGCTGTTTATAAAAAAGTCATAATTACACAACTCTGCAGAGCCGTCTGCTCTACTAAACTCAAGCAAAGTGTCATCCACTCTCTCTCCCCAAGCAACTGGAACAGTGACAGGACTTCATCACTTGCCAAGTCATGGCAACCAAGTAAACAACAGGGGTACTACCATAGACAGTTAAAGAAAGAGTACTATTGTCACTCAATCTTAGGCAAAGTGACAAACAGCAACAAAAGCTGCTACATGAAATCCGCACTCATGCGGCTCCTGGGAAATATGACAGCTACAGTTTATTGGAAATAGCATTGTGGAAACTGAATTTGAAGACTTTAAAAAGTCATCAAATCCAGTGTCCACAATGCTATTAAATGTAAAGTCACTTTACGGTTTATCAGACCCCGGATGATACAAGAAGCTAACATTAGCGAACGCTGCCTCCCCTCTGCAGGAGATGCTGTATTCCTTCAACACGCTGTATTAACGTTAGCTACTGTTTTAAAACTGTTTCCCAGGTTAGTGGGGGTGCATACCGCTCAAAACCAACATGCAAAACGTTGCTAGTAATGTTCACTCAGCGTTTTGTTTTGTTGTTAACTGTATGTAAAATGAGTGATGACGTTAAATTACTGGTTTCAGGTAACCTCCCTATGGTACCGTCTATTTGCTGGATGGGTTCAAGGTAACAGTCGCTAGCTAACATTGGCAGATATAAGCCCGTTGACAGCAACGTTATTGTTCATATTTTGGCACAATGTTTCTGACTGTAGTGGTCATAGTGACTGAAAGTGTGATGTGAGATGCTAAAAAGAAAAACTAAATGCGGTTTTCAGGTAACGTTAATTTTTGACGTTCAACAACACCCCCCACCCGCTCCTGCCGCAGCTGAAAAAAATTGTAGAGGAAACACTGCTGTCTCTCCAAAAAAAGGGTGTATTGCGAATTATGAGGTACTTCCTCGATAACAGCGAGGTCATGTGGGAGACATGTGGTCTTGTTGTTCTTGGGTGATCATGTGAGCAGACGATGACGGGGAACGCACATAAACCCTGTATAACACCTCCTCGTCTTTCTCTCTCACGCATACACACTCACAAATATGTATAATTTCACACACTCATTGGGGAGTCCCAAGACTGACAGTTCCCCTTCTGCAGTGACTTGTGTTCATCCCCTGAATGACTAAGCTCGTCTGGACTCACATGTGTAATGAAACCTGTTAAGGGCAAGGTTTTTACTGTATTCTAGAACTAAGCTGATGGTAATGCACTGAGACAACTTCATATAGAAGAGCAGTGACAGGGTCTAAACAACCAATCAGAATATGATTCCTCTAGTCTCTCATCAGAATCACTGTCTGTATTTGGTCATAAAGAGAGAAAGACGCAGAGAGAAAGACATAGAGAGAGAGAGAGAGAGAGAGAGAGAGAGAGAGAGAGAGAGAGAGAGAGAGAGAGAGAGAGAGAGAGAGAGAGAGAGAGAGAAAGGGAGAGAGAGAGAAAAGCTCATTGTGCGTGAGGTACAATAAGAAGGACAGCTCCTATTGAGGACTGAAGCCGCCTGTTGTCCGAAGTGTACATTTCAGCAACCGAGGGGAACACACTGCCCGCTTTGTGCCCATTGGATGGCCCACATGAATAACACACACACCCATGCAGATGTGCATTGAAACACACACATTCCAACACAACCATGTACCCAAACTTGGACTCAAGGACAAGCCGACTCCACAAGCAGCTTCAAACTGCCAAAACGGACTCTCCATAAACAAAAAGTACATAATTAGAGACACACTAATCACAGCACGGATTTTCCAATAACGTTCACAACTAGTGATGATGTTGAAATAACTTGTACACGCTGCCAACATCTGGAGTTCAGAAGCAGGCCCTCTTGTAGTAGTAGTAGTAGGTGTCCCTTTTCAAGATGCTTATTTACACTGACAAACAAACAAGTGTGTTCACACATGTACACAGTGGTGGACTTCTACAAAGTGTATTTAAAGAGTATGACAACTGGGGTGATTACGTCTCCAAATTCAATCGGCAAGGTAGGAATGCCAGCCAGAGGAACACATATACTCTATGACTTGAGGATTTAAGGATAGACCTGTAGGTTGTACAGACTGTAATTTTGGGAGATTTTAAACAAAACACAAAATTTTATATTTATAAATAAAGATAAAACTGACTTGACTGCCACCAAATAGAGCATAGCTAACCATATCATGTTCCACTATAAAAATCAAATAAATTAATTCATGTAGCTTTACACATGCTAAACCAAAAGCCATAAAGTGTTAGCTTGACGTTGCCAAAGTAGTCTGAAACCTCTCATTTCATATTCAATTTCCAAGGGGCTTTAGACCAAAATGCCTCCAGACACAACTGGATAGACCTACAACACATCCAATCAGATCAATGAAACATAAACAATGGAAAAATATAAGCAGAATTGTAGCATCAACATGTCTGTGAACTAGTGTTGCCATTTTGCCACTAGAATTTGAAGAGGTGTTTTTACTTTGCTTGGGAACCAGACAAATCTGCAAGCTTATTTATTCTGGCTAGGTGGTAGCAGCTTCAACAGAAAGTTCCACATCAGCTGCAGCCATCTTGTTTTTGTAAATGTCTCAACGGCGCTTAACTTTACAATGTTTGTTTCAAAAATACCCAATAATATATAAACAGTTGTGATTGGCCTGTCAGATCTCAAGCTGCTGAAAATCTGTCTAAAGCGGAGGGCAAACAACACATCAATAAAACATGAGCTCGCAGATGTGTCTGGTTCCCAGATAAAAATAATAAAGTGTACAAATAATGTTTATGCTGTACATGTTTATTTAACTGTCCAACATATTCATAGCTACTACTCCATAACACAACATCAGCACTGTGTTATTTACTGTTTTTAGGGGAACTAGTATATGTGGCTCTGCCACAGTTTGGCTCTCAGACACATTTCCACATTCATAGATTACAGGCAATTCATTGGCCAATATTAATTAGAACTGTTATTTAAAAATCCCCAAGTTCTGCAAAAGGAAAATGCTTATGACACCAGATGCAGTGGCAACAATGTTTACATTAAAACTACCTATCTTTCCAACAGATGTGAAGCTATATTAGGCTTTATGTGTGCCATGGCTTCCAACTGTGATGAAGCAATGATACAAAATAGATACGTCCTTTAACACGTATGCGCTGACAGGGTATCACTTCCTGATATCATATGGTGACACCCTGCTACCATGATCTCCCACATGGGCCTTCCCATTGCCTGACATCCTTCAGGGTAAGCAGGCATCTGACGCAGTAAGAGCACACAGCGGCCATTGTGTGTCCAATGCTGTGATGTCACAGCCCCTTCACTTCAAACACTGACAGCCAGTGGGAGGATGTAGAGCGGAGGAAGCCCGGTTCAGAGGTCAACTATGGATTGTGCCACAGATTAGTCACAAACATACATGCCAACAATAAGCACACAATTGAAAAATAGAATAAATTAAAAAGTGCTGTGCACCCCTTTAGTTTCTTCCTATACATACACTACATACGCAAAGTGTATCACATATGCATATATAGACACAAACACACAAGTACACACACACTTGGGGGCAGTGTGGGGCCATAGCACCTGTGTTCAGAGACATGGTGTTAATTTGTGGAGTGTGTATTTTTAGAAATGACTGTGCCATGCAAAGAAAGGCCTGTTCAACAGCCAACTCTGAGCAGTTGAATGTGGGATGTGAATATACACACATACACTCAGGTGCACTCTCACAACAAAGCACATGTGCATTCATGCATATGCTGCAACAGCTGCTGCACAAAGTTCAAAGACAATTTACAGTGATATTGTGAAAAGTGCAGAAACAAAAAAGAATTGCTATTGCTGTTTTGCCATCACAGCAATTCAGCATGGCGAATAAAAGTATAAAGTACCCCCCTTCAAATGTCTGGCACAGAGTAAGCTTGACTGGCCAGGTCCTGCTCAGAAAAACACACACACACACACACACACACACACACACACACACACACACACACACCCATACACACACACACACACACACACACACACATTATAAATACTGTTTAAGAACTTCAACCTTAGTCATGAGAGGGTAAAAACGTGAAGTTTAAGTCATTCTTGCTAAAAATATTTTTGTAGCATTTGTGACCATTGACAATCACTTTTGATATTTGATCCTAAGGTACAGGTTATCAAATGCTTAGTCCAACCACCTTATGATTAATATCACAAAGGTTCCAAACGCACTACAGACTTCAGCAACCTTTCCATCATTGCACATGCGCGTACAAACACACACACACACACACACACACACACACACACACACACACTTTCCGCATTAAGCTTTCTGTCTGCCTGCTCTAATGACTAAAATAACCCCCTCTGCTCTCTGTTCTCCTTTTCAGGAACACCCTGTTCCCCTGAGCTGGGTGTGTTTTTTGTTTGGTATATGTGTGTCTGTTTGCATTTGTGCCCTCTACAGCGTCAGATGGTGTCTTTCAGAACATGTAAACAGACCTAAATTATCAATATAACTAAACCACCGCCCCCACACACACACGCTCAACGTGTAACGTTGATAGGATTATGTGACATGGCTGTCAATGGCAAGTATGGGGTCCTTACCCTTGCCTTTTTGGTTTCACACACACAAACAGCTGTATCCCTTAGTAATATAACAAATCAAACTACTCAGACATACAGACGGAGGGACAGTCAGATCATTTTTAAATGCTCAGGACTGCTATTCTGTGGGTCAATTGATGCTTTAGGTATACAAATATCCTGCTACCACCTCACTTGTACTAATTACAACAGATATTGTACTAGGGATGTAGTGGTAGCATACATGGGTTGTGTATGCACACCAGAGTGGATGAGGTAACTAGAAAGAATGATTCTCATTTCTATTTAGTCATTCAAGTCAGGATTGCCACTTGTGTCAATGCAGGGTAGCTACACAATCACTGATTAGATGGATTTCTACAGTATAATTTAGTAGCACATTTGTGCACAGAGAAACACACGTGCAATTACCTGTTTGAGAGGAAAAAGAGTTCACAGGAGGAAGTACGCTCTGCTTATGCTGCTGACTACATGTCTGGATGCTGAAGAAAGTGGATTTCAATCTGTGAGGGGGACATCATGGGGCAGAGATGAAGAAAGGCAATGGAGGTATGAAATGAAAAAGACGAACAAAAACAGACAAAAAGGAAAGAAGGAAACAGAAAAAAATGGTTAAGATAAGATAGATTTTAATTGTCCTAAAGGCAATTTGCATTGGAAACATACACAAACAGTATCTGCTGTTTAGGAAATTCAACACATGCACACACACACACACACACACACACACCACACCACACACACACACACACACACACACACACCACACACAACACACACACACACCACACACACACACACACCACACACACACACACACACACACACACACACACAGGAGCTGAATATTACTCCACCTTTTCATTGTGATATTTTGTGATTACATTCTGAATCTGCCACGTTCTCTGTCAGGTAACTATAGTAGCACAATGTCTTCCTCTGACGTAGAAGTAGCCTACACTGTAAGTCAGTAGTAGGCTGTACAGTGGAGTTGCATATTAAGTGGTTTGGGGTCCTTCTGTAAGTCATTTTGGGGCACAACTTAGTTTTGAAGAATTCTACAACCAGCAATACCACAGGCCAAGCAATCATCCAAACAAGCACATTTTCAACGGGCACTGTACTAGTAAAATGTAAAACAGCAAAATAGACAGATGGGATGAATAGTGGTTACATACAATGTGTGACTGGGACTAGAGTGTGAAGGGTGGAAGCTGCAGGTGCGCAACACACACTGAAGAACTTAGAAAAGAGAAGAATTTCCAGGGCGGAAGCGAAGGAAGCAACAGACCATGGTTTGCCCTAAGTATAAACACACACTGAATGGTGTCAAGAGATGATATTCTCCATTGTTTTAAGGTTTAATTGTGTTGCAAGAGAAGCTTTTCATTTAGTTAATTAGTTCAGTTTTTTCATACAGCAAATTGTTGCAGCTCTCCTATCTGGTTTCTAGCTGTTTTAACAGCTGCGTTTTTCAAAAGAGTAGGTTTAAACATGTTCTTTTATAGTTTCTATAACAAGAAAAGACTAACCTAGTTGTGCACTCAAGTAAAATATTCAAAACACTGAACCCTCTTCCTTTTGTTATACATTTTAACATGGTTGGGGCTAAGAGTTAGATGCACAACAGCTGCTGTAAAATGATCAATGTCCTTAGATTGTTTTTTAAACTTGAAGTGAATAGAAACTTAAAAAAATTAAGTGCCCACAGCGTAAAATTTCTGCACAGTAACCAACTTTCTGAAGGTTATCTTAGTGAATCACCACAACTCATCAACATTGTGTGTGAATCAGAAGGCCTGTCACCTTCTAAACACAGGCTATAAATACCTGACCAACAGACACCCTTGTCCAGAGTGAATCTATCAACTAAGTCCTGCTTTCCTCAGGTCACTCTGCCTCACTGATAACAGAGAAGAGAGCAATGTGAAACTAGCGGGGAAAGTACAACAGGTTTTCAGCACAAACACACTTTTAGCCATTTCAAAACAAAGTACAACACAATAGGATACAGGAAAGACAATACACCGGCATCAATTGCAGCCAGGCATCACTTCCCGTTGCCTTCCATCAGTTTTCACAACTCCTAGTTTTGTCAGTGGTGAAGCAACTTCCTCTGCAGGAAACCTTGGACAAATACAAAAGCTGTTTGCCATTCCACAAGTTTTAGATGCAAATCTTAGCTTTTAAGATTTTAATATTAATGGCCTCTTCTTATATGATCCTTGAAAAATTAAAAGGAAAAATAAAGTACATTTTGTTCGATCTGGCTCAAAGGCTCTGTGCAGAACATGTACACAAACAAGTCATATATAGAACCGAGTAACAAAAAACAATGCACAGGTATTCACAGAGCAGATATACTGTACATTTATTCACCCTGCTGTGTTGCAAGTGTAGTGCTAGTAACCTACAAACTAGGATATCAGCTCACCAAACACACAAATCGTTCAACAGTCTGACCTCAGTTTTCCATTTTTATTACATAAATCGATCCATTTTGGAATACAAGTTAACATTAGAGAGCTGTTGTATTCCATGTAGTAACTTTCACTTTCTCCCCACTAGACTGCCACACAATCAGTACCATCACTCTGACATACTGCCTCCACTTAGTTGCAAGTAACAAACAATCTTTGCATTGCTAAACAATGCAGTGATGACTCAAGATCTCTTATTGGTATTTATGTTTTGGGAATGTCAAAACGCAATATGTAACAACCAGTTTATTGTCAACAGTAATTGAACCAATGCTGCTTCTGTTGCTGCTACTGCATCTTTTCCAATTTAAAAGAAAATGGATGTGATTAAAAACACACAAAATCTACTTAGACATATTCAGCTTAATTTCTGATATAAAGGCATATTAGCCTGAATGGAGCCCAAATTGCCATGTTCAACAGCCAGGATGGGAGAAACACTGACACCAATACATATAGTAGAGTATAAATTTAGATCCTTACCAGCAACTCTCCAACTATCCCAAAGAAAACATTGTGTATCCAACAGATATCTGCTCTTCCACGTGTTAATGCACACACTCCCTGACAGAGAGACAGTTATTGCTGTCTGGGCCCAGCCAACTACTGCTTTCATATGCCGGTTCACTGGTTGTGACGGCACTTCTCCCTCCACAGGCCGAGCTACAGTAAGCTGAGTGACAGTCACTATTAGTCACCTTCCTCCCTCTCTCCAACCACCAGTTCAGCTTCCTATTTCTCCTTATTCTCCTCCTCCTCCCGCTCTCCTCCTCTTCCCCTAAATTAGCCTGAATGTCGTAGTCTGGGGCAACAACAACGAGAGCCTTGTGTCCAGTAAACGTTTCTCCCTCTCTTGTTTTTCCACAATTTCACTCTAATATGAAACTCCTCCTTCAGTCCAGCCTCCTTCCTAAAGCAGTGTACAGCATTTGCATACAGTTACACCTAAACATGTGCATGCATAAACACAAATAGGAAGCAATTGGAAGCAATTGGAAGCAATTCCTTATTTTGTCTGCCAGGTCATTGTGTGCATGTTTTTCTAAACTATGGGACAATGAATCAACAAATTTACTTCTTTAATTGCACTCCCACACACAGTTACCCTACCACACACAAACACAAACACACACACACACACACACACACACACATCCACACACAAACCTGCATGCACATTAAGACTCAACAGATAACAAGTCTATACATAATCCTGAAGACAGAAAATGACACAATATTTATTTATATTATATATAAATATATATATATATTATATTTATATATTTATCGTCATATATAATATGTGTCCATTCAGTATTAGATACAACACACTTATGACCTATTGTAATAAAAAACAGATGTTCCATAGCAATTAATTTATCATTTACTGAAAGTCATGGTCCCAGTATTTTTAAGAGAATCATCAATGAGCGTTGGAATAATCACAATTACAAAACAAATGCTCCTTGAAAATAGAAAATACGCACTGGCGAAGTGACCACAGAGCACTGAACCGTTGCAGATAGCCTATGACGGTAATAGATCTTAATACATTTCAGAGACTGGAATCACTGATTGATTGTGATATTAAAAAGATGATTGCATGAAAAACTTTTAGAACATTTATGATGCCACAGTGCAGCACTAAACTTGTAAACTTACACTATTGAAATAAATAAAATATCCTTACATTTATGTAACTACTTTACTAAATGAAATTGTTACAACGCTAAGTCATCACAGTAAGGCCTTGAACAGCTTTAGTGACTACACAAACTGGAAAAGCTTCTGGATATTTCCCCTCCAAAACCTTGGTCGCTGCCAATTTACATTGAATTGAGGGAAAACAGGGGGTCACCCCAACCTGTCTACCAGCTAAATAATTTGCTAACAGGAAATTAACACCTTTCACCAGAAATTCAGGCACCACTGCCACCTGAGCATAGCCAACAAAAATGTTAGTCCTTACAAACATCTGGACGGCACTATACACCCACCTCCAAAACCCTCAAACGGTGCCTAAGCTACCCCTTCCTCAACTGCAACCATACCATCACACAATAAACCATCAAACATTTCCAAATTAGCTTCATCACTAGCTTTTAAATTAAGAGTAAAAGGTACAGAACAACCATCCTCTTCTGAGACTTTTTTTTCTCTCTCTGGAGAGCAGGACAGCAGGACAGCAGGACAGCAGTACTTGATGTGACCAACATGGCAAATGATGTCTACTGGGGAAGAAGAAGGCTCAGTTTGTTGGCCAATATTTTAGGGTTTTACAGTGCCCACCACCATTTTTATCACCAGGGTGTTTTTCAAACTCTCCTGTCATTTTAACCTGACCACAGCTTTAGACAGTTTTAACGTCTAAGTCATTCAAATAGGTCCGTATGACCTTAGACAGGCTCTTCTTAAACTGTTCTATAACCATCTGCTCACGCAGCTCACACAGATTCTCAAAGGCATAAACTTCACTCCACACGCCTGCAATCCATCTCTACACGCCTGCAATGGCTAGGTTAAATCAGATCAACAACACCACACCCCCTCATGTGACATGTCAGTCTGGCCTTGTCTATCAGCTAACCACGCCCACTTCTCTAAAGACAATGAATCTGTCTGTAGACTAAAACGTACACGTACAAGCTAAGCATGTCTGTGTATACTATGGGACGAGTAACCCAATAAAACTGTGTACATAACTGTGCACACATTGGGACGGTTTCTGCTTGTGTGTATGTGTGCCAAATCATTTCTGCTCTGTCTACATTATCAACACACAGACACACACACACACACACACACACACACACACACACACGTAAAAGTGTGTTAGTTTTATCTGGTTTTGTGTCAGTAGGATTTTAATCATTACTGATGAAAAGTGTAAACTCTTCTATCAGTCCAAAATAAACTGTACTTTGTGTGTAAAGTGGAGCTATAAGACTATATGTTTACTTTTTATTGGTTGATTATTGATTGGCTGATTTCCTTGAGGCAAGTGAGTTCAGATTGAATAAAACTTCCTTTGAAAATGTGCTGTAACAGATGTGTTTACAAGAAACAGTAGTTACGTCATGAATCCCTCCTCCCTCTGCCATCCCTCCTGCTTGTGCAGTTATTTATACGTCAGCAAAAATGCATACAAACACAGATTGGTGTCTCAACCTTCACAATCAAATAGTGTGTACACACAAGATACACACAAGCACACCCCTTCAACACTCCAAATAACAGAAGATAGAATGATGACTACTTGCTGACAGGACCATTAAAAAAGCCTCTTAGTGGTGAGATCATGCATAATAGCAGAATAGTTTCACTTCAGAACATGTGTAAATGCTGTACATGGACATGTCCAACATAAAGAGGATGTTTGATATCTTGGGCCATTACTATAAAAGTTCCAGAGGACCAAACTTCAGAAAATGTTTTTGATTAGGCAATCTACCATGTTTGCTTATTGTCTGTCAAACCCTTTTATGAAGAGTCAGGACTCTGACTTCTACTGTTGATACCAAAAACTATCCCTATCAGTGAAGTCATTCGACCTCATTAGGTCTTGTTGTTAGCTCAACTCATTAAACTTAAATGCAGAGTGACAAGCTTTAAGATCAATTAGGTTTTAACTCAGGTTGTTACAATTAAATCCACTCAGACATATTGTAAAGGCCACATGCAGAATTCCCATTGTGTGCAGCAGCATGTTTGATGGATTCTCTGTGCGTAATGGGTTAATAAAACTCTTCCATCACTGTATGTAACCCAACTATTAGTAAGCCTCCATTCATAATCTCCAACACCATCCTGTATCCCTGAATACAGAAACACAAACACTGGTATCAAAGTGCCACTCAGCTAGCTGTGCCTATCACAACAGAGGAGAACACTGGCCAGCATGGTTCAGCAGGACCCAGCTGACAAGAATCCCTTGTTTGTACACAAAGCACTCAACAGTTGACCAGAGCTCCAGTTCTCATAGTGCCTGCAGTGTATTTACTGGGTTATTTTGGTCCAGGGGCAGGAACGCCCCAAGCCCTTAGGTCATTGGATGGGAAAGCTGCATTGCTATAAGGCAAGCCAATCATAAGGTGTATGTGTAGGAGGGGAAATCATTGACCAAGCCAGCCTTGTACTCTTTTGACAATGGCCTATGGATGAGGCAGTACCCAAACACACACATGCACACACACATAAATGTGTCTACATACACAAACACACCAGCCAAGACGAAGTTTGTCTTTGTTTACTCCCTCAGTCACCGCCCAGAGAATTTGGCCCACATAGGAGAAAGAGAGAGACATCATGGCTTTAAATGAACACAAATCAGCGGCCGTAAGGCAATCATCACAAAACTCACAGGGTATGTTCAGATAAGTGCCCCAGATATACCCAGACAGTTTTATATACAGTACATACTCCACGAGGGTGCAAGATAGGTGAGTGGCATTACACAAATTTTATTATAAATCACATATTCATTGTCCAATCATCCCAAATCTTTCCGGATAGGTCCTCATAAGTATCTGAACCACACCCTGAAAGAGTCATTTAAACTGAACACCAATATCCTCTGTTCGGAATGTAATTAAGAAATGGCAGTCATCAGGAACAGTGGAAGTTAAAGCAAGATCTGGAAGACCAAGAAAAATATCAGACAGAACAGCTCGCAGGAGTGTGAGAAAAGCAAGTTAAAACCCACGTTTGACTGCATGATCCATCCAGAAAGACCTGGCAGACACTGGAGTTGTGCTACACCATTCCACTATAAAGAGATACTTGTACAAATATGATCTTCATGGAAGAGTCATCAGAAAAAAACCTCTTCTACGTCCTCACTACAAAAATCACAGTTGAAGTTTGCAAATGAACATATAGACAAGCCTGATGCATTGTGGAAACAAGTTCTGTGGACTGATGAGGTTAAAATATAATTTTTTGAATGAGCAAAGGTACGTTTGGTGAAGAAGGGGAACAGAATTTAATGAAAAGAACCTCTGTCCAACTGTTAAGCATGGGGGTGGATCAATCATGCTTTGGGGTTGTATTGCAGCCAATGGCACGGGGAACATTTCACGAGTAGAAGGAATAATGGGTTAAATTAAATTTCAGCAAATTTTGGACGCTCTCTAAGTTAAAGAGAGGATGGCTTCTACAAATGGATAATGATCCTAAACACACCTCAAAATCCACAGTGGTTTTGCCATGGCATTCACAACCTCCTGACCTCAACATCATTGAAAATCTATGACTAGACCTTACAAGAGCAGTGCGTGACAGACAGCCCAGAAATCTCAAAGAACTGGAAGACTTTTGTAAGGACGAATGGGCGAAGATACCTCAAACAAGAATGGCAAGCCTCTTGGCCGGCTACAAGAAGTGTTTACAAGCTGTGATACTTGACAAAGGGGGCAGTACATGGTATTAACTCTGCAGGGTGCTCAAACTTTTACGGACGCCATTTTTTTGTTTTCTGTTGTTTTGAAAGTGTAAATGATGGATATATAATCTAACTTTTTGTGACATATTATATGAATGTCTGATCTGTCATTTGATGCCTTTTGGAGATTTTTCCATCTTTTCTTGGCTTCTTTATCCACATTAATACAATTTTTTACCTGGGGTGACAAAACTTTCGAGCCCCACTGTACACTGCAAGTCTCATTCAAATTGACCACAAGGGGCACTTTAAATGCACAATACCTTTGAGCTTGGAATTGCAGCTTGCAGCTTTATTAGCAATTGTGTTTGTGTTGGTCATTTGCTTTTCTCAAATTGTCGTGAGCTGAACTGAGCTACATATCACACTGAATTGAAAATAAATGTTTTTGACAAATCAGTTGTAGACATTTTAAACAAAGTGCACTGTTTGTCCAATTGTTACAAAGCTTGCAGGACATGTTTTATAACGACGTTGGACCACGTGTGAAATTACTTTAAAGTCTTTATTGAAAAAAAAGTTCTGAATCCACGAATCGCCGCTTGCGGCTATATTTTTTATTTTCAATTCAGTTAACAACATTGTTTTTTCCCACCTAGTTTTTGTTATTTTTTTTGCTTTCGTTAACAATTATAACCTTGCTTCACATCAAAAGGACATTTTATAGAAAAAATGACATTTTACACACATTATCTTCTACATCAGAGTTAAATATTTGGTATCTTCTCAATGAAAGTTCTACAAGTTTCAACAATAAACAATCACAATGAAAACAAACATTTCCTCATACTATAAGTGCTACATCATTCAACCTGATGTAACCTCAAGTTGTGTACAGTGAGTATTAAGGACTTCAACAGTGGTGATCTATGTACAATGGGAGGTTGGAGTTTGCTTGATTGAGTGTGTGGACAGGTGTCTTCGTCTGATGTGGTTGGGATGTTAGCCAACTCAGAGCGCTACAGTGGGGAGAAGTATTTGATACACTGCCAAATTTGCAAGTTTTCCTACTTACTGGGGCACCATGCAAGATCTCACCTCGTGGGGCATCAATGATCAAAAGGAAGTTGAGGGATCAGCCCAGAACTACAGGGCAGGACCTGGTCAATGACCTGAAGAGAGCTGGGACCACAGTCTCAAAGATAACCATCAACCACATTAGTAACACACTACGCCGCCATAGAGTAAAATCCTGCAGTGCAAGCAAGGTCCGCCTGCTCAACCCAGCGCATGTCCAGGCCCGTCTGAAGTTTGCCAATGACCATCTGGATAATCCAGAGGAGGAATGGGAGAAGGTCATGTGGTGTGATGAGACAAAAATAGAGCGTTTTGGTCTAAACTCCACTCGCCTTGTTTGGAGGAAGAAGAAGGATGAGTACAACCCCAAGAACACCATACCAACCGTGAATCATGGAGGTGGAAACATCATTCTTTGGGGATGCTTTTCTGCATTGCAAGATCTTGGCCAACAACCTCCTTCCCTCAGTAAGAGCACTAAAGATGGGTTGTGTCTGGGTCTTCCAGCATGACAACAACCCAAAACACACAGTAAGGGCAACCAAGGAGTGGCTCCGTAAGAAGCATCTCAGGTTTTGGAGTGGCCTAGCCAGTCTCCAGACCTGAACCAAATTGAAAATCTTTGGAGGGGGCTGAAGGTCCATATTGCCCAGCGAAAGCCCCGAAACCTCAAGGATCTGAAGAAGGTTTGTATGGTGGAGTGGGCCAAATCCCTGCGGCAGTGTGTGCAAACCTGGTCAAGAACTACAGGAAACATATGAACTCTGTAATTGCAAACAAACGTTTCTGTACAAAATATTAGGTTCTGCTTTTCTGATATATCAAATACTGTCAAAATGCAAATAATTTAAAAATCATACAACGTGATTTTCTGGATTTTTGTTTTAGATTCTGTCTCTCACAGTTTAAGAGTACGTATGATAAAAAATTACAGACTTTACAGACATTTATTACAGACATTAGAGCCCAACCGGATTTTTAAGGCCGATACGAATATTTGGTTATTTAAAAAGCCAATATGCCGATATATCGGCCAATATAATAAAAATAAAGAAATTTAAAAAATATATACGTTAGAAAAAAGATTAGTTATTTGTAGTTATTTATGAGTAATATATATATTTATATATTTTTTTTTTTATTGGACGCGCCAATAAATCGGCCAGGCTCTACTCTACATGCTTTGTAAGTAGCCTGTTAAATCCGCAGTGTATCAAATACTTGTTCTCCCCACTGTATGTGTTTGTGTGTAATAGAGACAGAGTAGTGCAATAACCAGCCAACCTGCTGTACAGCATTTCTTTTTGCGTGGCCAAGAGTCACCATGTATGGTGAGATGGAATGGAAGACATTTATGAGATGAGTTGTGAGATAAGGTACACAAATCAAACACAAAATGTATTTCACTACGGTTGTCACACACCAAAACCTGCTTTTGACAAAATGCTCCACTTCCCCCTCCCCCCAACTCTCACTAATTGAAAACTACTAACTAGCAGTGTGAAGAATGTAGCTGTGCCTTTTTAGCCCTTCAGACTTTTGAGAAGAAGAGGGAGCTGCAGAGAGCTAAAGCTGAAATGTCAAGGAAAAGAAGACTGAAACAATTGAAAACACAGGAAGCGTTCAAGGAGGGGTCAAGAGGACGATAATCAATAAGATGAGTTTACAAGAGCACTTCTCCTGTGCTGTGTGTGCCAGATCAGCATCCATTTCTTGTCCTCTGACCAAATATGGGGACAGTTTTTGATTAAGCAGTGCAGACAAAGGAATGCTGTGTCTCTATACACAGACGCACACACACACAACCTTATACAGTTCCACTACAGATGATTCTGCCACGGACTACAGCTAACCTTACAGAGAGGAAGACAAGATTTCCCCAAAGAAATGTCAATAAATTCAGACAGAGTGCAGTGCTGCTACAAAAATCAATGATGTTTTCAGTGTTACTAATTCCAGGAGATAAAACTCCTTCTGAAATGAGAAGAGCACCTGCTATTGATTGAAGAAGGAGCATCCATTCAGTTCTTCAGCTAAGCAGTGATATCACACAGGTTTGAATAAGAGATTACCAATTTATGGGGAAGACTGTGTTTATGTAAATATACAGCAACAGTAGTAATTAGGGTTGTATGGATGATAGACGATATCATGTCGATCAGCCATCACGATGGAGAGCCACCATCGTGAAGCGACGTCCCCCACCTTGTCAGATACAGACAGGCTTGGACCCTCCCACATAGATAGCTGGCACGCCCAATCAGAAATTCAAAGTCATTCAAAGTTGTAGGTGTGCAAAGTGCTGCAACAACTGGAAACTTTATATTATATAAGCTTTACATTTTCCGTCTGCTATTTCATCACTAAATTCACTTCTGGGACTTATTTATGCAAGAAATCCACTACGTAGAGCCCAAATATGGGCCGTTTTACGAAAATTGATGGGTAATTGCAAATTTGGTCCAACTGTGTCGGACTTCAGAAGCCTGTCCCCCTTCACAGACCCGCTGTGAGCTGTCTGGAGCTCTATCAGGAGACCAGAGATGGGAAGTAACGACTTACAAATACTTCATTACTGTACTTAAGTAGATTTTTCTGATATTTTTACTTTACTTAACTATTTATTTTTTTGACAACTTTTTACTTTTACTCCATACATTTTAACACAAATATCAGTATTTTCTACTCCTTACATTTTACAAACTTGGCTTGTTACTTAAGTTTTGTACAAAAGGTCGTCTATAAGGTGTGATTGTCAGTGCATGTCAGAGAATAGCACGGACACGGTTGTTAAGACTGGAAAAGCGCTATATAAATACAGCACATTTACATTTACACGCGTCACACTCCGCGAGCGGGCGTGCACGGCACACAGAGAAAAAAGTGAGAGAAAGGAATAAAAGACTAGCTGTCCCGTCGCAGGATAATCAGTTGAAATTGTGTGTGTGTATGAGTCCTTGAGAACTGTAAGTCGTATAACTTATGTTATTAGTTAATTTAAGCCTGTTGTGTTGGTCTGTAATTCTGGCACTTTTGAAATAGCCTAGAATAAGTTAGCTAATGATGTTGTTTGTGTTCTTCACCTGCTGACAAGGTTGCACCTGGCTGATGCATTATAATGCCGATTGTTGAACGCCCTTACTCACGTTTGTATTTTAGGTACATACTCCAGTTACACTGCATTAAGATAATGGAATTGATAGTGGGTTTAAGTTATGTGCTACTAGCATCCTGTATATGATTCCTATGCATTGTGTATGATAGCCTTTACAATGTTATTTCTTTGCAGAACCACACACACAGCCATAGCAGAGTTACCCACGCCCATGTTAGTACTGTTGCTTGATTGTAATAAAGCATCAAAAGAGAGAAGTTGTCTCCGTCCGTGTTTTAACAGACACAACTGGGGCAAAGTGGGAAACCAGAATCAGCTTTAAATACAGTCCTAATCTAGTCCTCACTAACAAGTTTCAAATAATTTTACTGGAATTACCATTATTATTGTTTGAGTCATCAATACCGAATTCAATCTAATTGTCAATATAGTAGGCTACTGTACGTTGCACTTGACGCACCACTACGAGAAAACTCAACAGATTTCCAATCATCCTTGTTCTTCTCTGAGAGAGATATTTGAGATAGTAGACTGTACATCAAGAATGACTCCTGGTGAATTTGCTGCGTAATTCTAAAATATAGAGGACTTCTTAATTAATGTTTGTTTATTAATTCATATTCATCCTTTATTTTATTTCCAGAAGCCATATTTGAGCACACACACATACTTGTAAATTCCTTTAAATGTTAAGGGGAAGACTAAAAAAAAAAAACTGGATCTGTGAAATAATCACAATTGAATTTTTATCTTGCTACTTAGTCGGAATGACAATATCATGGTTCAGTATGTTTTACTGTAAACATCATCAGCAGCCAATTTAGGGGACATCGCCCAACCCTAGTAGTTATTTTCCCGTACTCCCCAGGATGAAAAAGCTAAATACGCTAGCCTATGTAATGTAGCTAATGTTATTCCTTTAGCATTCATCAACAACCACTCAGCATTTCCTACTGTCAACATGTTTCAGTACAGGTTTGTCCAATATTTAGCCAGTAAGCAATGTATTGTAGTTATACATAGTTGCAAATATGGGTGGAAAAAAATAAATAATCAAAAATCGTGATTTTTTTTGTGACGTTTTTAAAATTCTTTTCCCTAGAATCAATATTTTAACAATACATGTACAGTCCCTGACAAAAGTCATGTCTCTTATCTATTTTGTAGAAACATCTGCTATTAACCTGACTTTTAATTAATCAATTGGTGTAAGAAATAGCTCATATGAAAAGCTAAAACCCTCCCAAATGACGTTCAATGCACTGAAATAAATTAGTTTCACTAAAAAAAGATTTATTATTTAAACAAGACAGAAAGGTCAAATTTTGGCAAGACAAAAGTTTTGTCGCCTATACATAAATTGAACAAATTTACTAAAAATACTAAAATATGTCAGCAAATTAAATAGTGGTGCTGTTAGATTCAAATTTAACATCTTGTATGACTTCCATGAGCTTGAAGGACTGCATCCATGCGGTTTGGCAAGGATTCATACAATGTATTGATGAAGTCATCAGGAATAGCTAGGAAAGCAGTCTTGCATGCCTCCCAGAGTTCCTCAATATTCTTTGGTTTGGTCTTCCATGCTTCCTCTTTCATCCTGCCCCACATATGCTCCATGATGTTCATGTCTGGTGACTGGGCCGGCCAATCCTGGAGCATCTTGATCTTCTTCGCCTTGAGGAACTTTGAAGTGGAGATGGAAGTATGCGATGGAGCACCATCCTGCTGGAGAATTTGGCCTCTTTTATGGTTGGGAATATAAGAGGTAGCTAAGATTTCTTGGTATTTGAGACTAATGGTGTTGCCTTCCACCCTGCAGATGTCTCGCACACCCCCATACTGGATGTAACCCCAGACCATGATTTTTCCGCCACCAAACTTCACTGTTTTCTGGGTGAATCCTGGATCCATGCGGGCTCCAGTAGGTCTCCTGCAATATTTGCGGCAACTGTGGTGTAATTCAACAGAAGATTCATCTGAAAAATCCACTTTCTTCCACTTCTCCAGCGTCCTTCCTTTTAGCAGGCTGTGGGCCTTGGCAAATGCCACACGGTTTTTCAATTGTCTTTTGTTTAGTGCTGGCTTCTGGGCACTGATTCGACCATGGAGGCCATTTTGAGACAGAATCCGACAAACCGTTCTGGTTGACACCGGGACTTCAGGGGACCAGGTCTGGTGGAGCTCTGCTGCAGTGGAAAATGGGCTGGCCTTGGATTTTCGAGCCAACAAACGGTCCTCTCGAGCAGTTGTCTTTCGGGGTCTGCCTGACCTGGGCTTGTCAAAAACATCTCCAGTGTCTTCAAATATTTTTTTAATCCTCTGTACTTGACGCTGAGACACATTGAAGGTGTCTGCCCCACCAGCAGTGGATCTGGTCTTCAGCCTCTTGATAATCAAAACTTTAGTCTCAGGGTGACTCTTAGGCATGTTTGCAGATGTCTAGTTGCAGTTGATGTGAAGGTCTAGTGTACTGGGGTTGTTTTTATACACACCTGAGACCTAATTGATCCATTATTAGTCACAGGTGAAGCTCATATGACAAGGCGACAACACTTATGTCTTTGCAAAAATGGACTCAATGGGCTTTACCAAGCTGTGAATATTAGAATACTTTTTGACAGTTTCTTTTTGCACAGAAACATTATTACAAAAGCTGTTGGGATTAAAATGAGCCATTTCTTGTAAATAAATCATGATTAGAAATATATTTCAGCGGCACTTCAGGTCAATTTGTACACAAGCGACAAGACTTTTGTCAGGGACTGTACATGCTGAACATACAAATACTGAAAATACATGTTATGTGCTTGTTTACAAATGAAATAACTGTCTGTCAGACTGATTGACTGACTAACATGTGATGTGCATTCTTCTTAGAAAACAATTACATCATCCCAGCCCTAGTTGCAAAGGTAACCCATCCTTTGTCCTTTATACTTCTTTTAATGAGGGAGTTACTGAACACATTTACTACAACTTATATAAGACACTTTGGTCCAAATGTTAGACCCAGTCGCACCTGTATTCTGAACTTTAGGGTGAATGCATTGAAATGGATACACATGGCTCGGTCCGCTTTAAAAAAAAAAGAAGAAAAAGGGTCCAGAGTAGCCTATTTGCAACATACATGTATAGGAATAGGATTAATTGATTTATATTCACAGGAAACATGTTACCCCTGTGACCTTTATAAACTAAGAAATACCATTACATTGTGAAGTAAATTACTTTATTCTTCAGTTTGGGTTGCAGAAAAAACAAATCCTGACAGTTACTGATACATTTTAATTGAGGGCAACTCTCACTACTGACTTGTTAGCTGTTATTTAATTACCCCCCCCCCCAATCCAATCTTTACCACCCCTTCAAGACAAGGGAAACCCTAATCAATAAGTCAAGGTGTTCCAAAACAAAGACCATGAGATCCAACATGAGTATATTCGCACAGTTATGTCATAATTCATCGGTGGGTTATTTTACATCCTCATACAAAACCAGACTGAAATTTATCATAAATGTTGTGAGAGACAGCCTGCTTCTTTTTTTGCCATTAGTCTAAAGCTACTAGAAAGAATACTAAGAATTGCACAATGGAAAACCTGTTTAAGGAGCCCGGAGGGCATATCATTAAGGAAGTGCACAGGTCATAATAGTTCCTAGTAAGTAAGAAAGAATGTTCACTTGTTACAAACTTTCAACAGCAATGCCGACCGTTTTGTTTGACTTTGTGTGGGGGCTAAATACAAACAGATGGAAAAATCTCAGAATCTTAAAATTTTCAATGCTCTATTGAGCCTTTAAATCTGATTTTCTTGGAGCAAATCACAAATTATTTCAAGATATTTCACAATACACATCAACAGACACGATTTCTTGAAAGAAGTGAAACTGCCAGAGACCCAAGTTCAATTGACTCATATTATTCATGTTTTGCTTGCTTCCAGGAAAAGCTTTTTTCAACAATTGCAGAGATTTGATAATTTGTAAGTGAACAGTATGTCCCAATATGTCTAAAAAAAACATAGCTAAGATGACTGATGAACATCTTCATAAGGAGAATGTATAATTCTGAAATTGTTGTGGGCCTTTAAGAGCTAAAGCTGCAAAGAGCTTCAACTGCAAACGACACCCCTGCAGTTCATACTAACAAGCAAATTGTCCAAACGTACACAACAGGCCAGCTGCAGTCTCTCGCAGATGTAGCTGAGACACCATTCTTATAGAGAAAAAAGAGACTGTGTAAGACCATCACTACTGTCTGTCAGTCAAAAGAGGATATGAAACAGTGGAATGGAGATAAGATGAGGAAGTGGAGTCACACATTCAGCACATGCCCTAAATCACCCCACCCACACTCACCTCTGATAGATCATGGGTCATGTTGTCACATAGCACATGCCAAGCTGTCATTCCCTGGGGTTTAAAAAGTCTGAGCATCAGTGACACAGCAGTTTGTTTGGTCTTTTTGTTTGGCTTTTTTATTTTTAAGGGAAATCCATACCACCATGAAGACACTTCCTCATTTACTGCTTCCTAGTCTATTCACAAAGCGGCAAATACACTGTACTGGTCACGGGAGATCGTGCATATGGCAAATGGATGGAGCAATGTTTACACACACCTGATGCTCTTTCACACTAGAGTACATCCATTGAGCTTACTCAATGTGCCTGTGTACCGCTGCCTTTGTTTACCTGAAGAAAATGAACTCAATCTCCAACACTTACAAGCGGACATGAGTCCAATGGGGCTGAACCCCCCCCCCCCCCCCCACACACACACACACTTTTCCATACACACAGGATTAAAAGCTAGTGCTAATTTGTGCACCCTGTGACAAGGTGATTAGATTGTACAGTATATGTCGCATATTGCAGTCAGTCAGCCAGGCATCAACGCTGCTCATGTTGGTCGGTCACCTCTGACCTTGCTGACTGTGACCTCGCAGCACAGTGTGTTTACTAACCCCTGACTCTTCATACTGTGTGCACTCCATAACCCCACTGACTCCTCTATGTGCACCTGTCCCACTCATGACCGTGTTAACACTGTTTTCACACCACACACACACACACACACACACACACACACACACACACACACACCACACACACACACACACGTGTGGGCAATGAGAGAGGGAGTGGGCGTAGGTTAAGGTCTTAACAGCTACAGAGACACCATGCCTTTATTTTTCAATAACACAACTGGTCATTACAACTGGTCCAACTTTTGTATCCTAAATATTTTCTGATCCTGTGTTATGTGGCAGGCAGCAGATATTGTAAGTAACCTGTTATGATCTATTTGAAACCTTGACATTTATAAAGCAGTGGCCCACAATGTAAGAAGAGCAATAAGGAACTACGGGAAGAAAGTGAACTACAATTCCAGGAGGGCAACAACCCCAAGAACATGTGGCAAGGTCTAAGAACACCTCCCTGGGCATGTGGATCCTCTGCCTCCTGAGGGGAAGACCCCAGGTGGTGAGGGTGGGCGGACACTCATGAGTAGCTTCTACCCTCAGGCCACTAGGATCCTAAATTTGAGCACTACCTAAGACTGCCACCCCATCATACATCCATAAAAGGTATCATTAGTATGACAGTTTTAATGCAGAAATGGAAGGAACTGACAATTAAATCTAAAGGGAATTTTAATTTCTTTTATAATTTTGTAATTATTGAATTTAATTGAAATTGACAGGATTTTAGTTCAAGAGCATTCTTAAAAACAGTATATGAACATGCCAAGAGGCACATGATAAAATTACAAGAAAATAATGCAATAGTTTCTCTAATATGGGACAGCACTACATTAGTGTCACAGTTCCCGCTCAACTTCGTTCCATTCTTGCTGCACAGTAGATCTATCTTTTTTTTTAAATCTGGTTACACAATGGAAATGTTTTCATTTATTCATGGATTCAAGTAATGAGGAGAAGGCAGATAAAGGTGGTGAAAAGGAGTGCCAGAGAGAATCCAAACAGAGATAGTGCGATAAAGGTTTTTTTTTTCCTTTCGGGAGAACGGTAATTCAGGTTTAGCCGCTGTGACCATATTAGAGCTGTTTAACTAACTCACTTGCTGCAACTCTGAATCCATGTTATGTGGAAAAACCCTTAGTCCCGCAGTACAGCCTGAACACACATTAACAACACATTCCCTCAAAGCTTGTGTATTTAAATACGTGAATGTTACTGCACAGGTACTGCGTGTCCGAGCCAAACAAACTACAATAATGCATCAAAACCTGCCCCTGAACCTGCCTCCATGCATATAAATGCCCATCTGTGTGTGTCTCAGTTACAGTGAACAACAAAGAGGTGGAAGTTCAAGTGTCCTGCGATATCACATTTCTGTCTACCTTTTATATTGGAACACATATTGGAAAATACACTTCCCACAAAGACACCTAAATTGTCAGTGTGACTGGATCCAGTGATCCTCTGCAACTTCTCATGAAAAACTCAATTTACTAGAAGCGATTGAAGACAGAGCAGAATTAAAAGGAACACCACACAAGTTCTTTCTACCTACCCAAAGTCAATAAACAGATTCTGAATTGCTAATTGTTTAAATATGGCTCTGTTTGGGGTTTTCCTGTGGCTTCCCACGGCTGCAGTTCTTCAAAATCCATCTTTCACATTCTATGCGCCAGCATCTTGCATGGCAGCTCCGCCATCATTGGTGTATGAATGTGTGTGTGAATTGGTGAATGAGTAGCCAATTGTAAAGCACTTTGTCCGGTAAGGTAGAAAAGCACTACATAAATGCTGACCATTTACAATGGATGTGACAAACAATCATATACATAGTTTATTGTTATCGCTGAGGTCTAAATATTCTATTTCTGGTAACTCACTTTATTACTTGTCGTCATGTCTTGTAACACAACATGGTCATCACTGGATTAGCGCTAACGTTGGCATCTAAAGGGAAACTTCTTTTTTCTTAGAAATGCACTAAGAACGAAAGTAGACAAGTCATGAACATAAGCAGAACCTTGACGAAAGGGTACTATTCAGTGACAAGCTTTCAGTCCTATTGAGACTTTTATGCTGTGACCTATGACTCTGATTGTTTTTTTTCTGGAGAATGGTATGGATGATCACAGAGACAAGGCAAAGAGGTCAGGGATCAGGGACCAGGGTGTGATATCAAACAATTGGTTGCATACATACGGTAGGACGCATGCAAGTCGGCCTACAGAATTCAGATGGACTGGGACTACACTTTATATCATGATGTCTAGGTGGATTACTATGGACACACAGTCTGTAAATAAAGCCTACTCTGAGAGGGAGCAAAAGGGCATAAATGGTCAGTGGTGCCTTCATTATTTTTATGTTTTCACCATGCAGGTCTTTCAAGCAAAGTAATTGACTAAGCAGCAGAGTATGGTCTGCACAGTTTATAGTCACAGCTTATACATAGCAGCATACCCCAGGGCTGAGGTGTTTGTTACTGATACCGGCCTGGCTACTGCTTATAAATGGCAAGAGGGGAAGCTATCCACTGATGACAGTAAAAAGAGTAAAGTGGTGCATTATGGTCTGACCCAGTCGGTGCCAAAGAGGTACTAGTGTCCCAGTCACAAAGACAAACAACTGAATGTCAGGGTTATTATATTAATACTATTAGCCCTATGTTAATGGATTTTTGTGATAATTCCTTATATTTGAGGGTGTGTGTGTGTGGGGGGGGGGGGGGGGGGGGGTGTACTGTGAAATATCTGAGAAAATAAATTTACAGTCTATTTCGTTTAACATGTGCTCGTGGATGTTTAAATATGTCAACAATTATTCAATTACCATTCATAATAAACATTCTCATGAGCTGGACACAAATTCCTAACAAATCCACTGTACTTTGTGATGCTTGCAGCCTGTATGATAAGTTTAAGGTCTAGCGGGGATAGCGTAGGTATGTAACTAACGTTACATGTCTCGTCTAGAATTCAGGAATAGTTATTTAACTATTTTTGCGATGACTTAGCTGTATTTAATTGTATTTAATTTAAATACAAGACAGTGTTGCCTTTAATTTCCTAAGGACAAATGATCAAGTTGGCTACTTTTCACTTTAAACTTAATCAATTGTGAGACTCTGCATATAAATCGGGAAATACGCACTTCATAAACTATTCATCGCGGGGTTTCCAGAGGTAGTGGTGTTGTAGCATAAGCTAAATTTTAGTGGCGGTGGTCACATTTCACTTACCCGCTCTGAAGGTCAGACAGAACGCAGTAAAGAAGTCAGGTCCACGAAAAGTGCGTGCCCACTTCTCTCATGCGTTCTAATAATACCAATCCTGCCAGGCACTTTCAGGAAAAGAAGTCGTGTTCAAAAGGAAAACCACTCTTAAGAGTGGAAGTTTCTCTGTATTTCCACAGACTGCTACAGCGTGTACCAACGCGGGCACTTCGGAGGCTAATTTGTTTTCGTTTTGTCCGTCGAGATGTTGTGACAACTCGGAGCGTCTGCAGTCACCTGTGCCACCACCAATGGCAAAACGCAGATGGGTTTGTGGGAAACGTAGTTTTTCCTCATAGCTTCGACAGACTGGTATTTTGAGGCGATTACGTGATGCCTGTTGACAGTATAGAGTTTTACGAGGTCCTCTAACTTTAGCCAACGACTTCCAAGACCAACACGACTAAAGGGAGATAACTTCATCTGTCTCGTTTTTTTACCGCCTGCAATTGAGACGCTTCTTTCAGTCTACTTCTATATTGTTTTATATTTGTGACACGCAGTTTAGTGCCAATTACGTTGCTGTGTAAAACGTCAGCGTTAGAACGCAGGGGATGGCTTGAAACCCTGTGCAAAACAATATGAGCCAATACATTTGCATTTCTATCGGTTTTAGAGAAGTGGCCTAGTATTATTTTCGAGGCCATGGTTTGGGATTTTATTTGCGCTAGATGCAGATATTCATCATGTGAAACACCTTATTCCTTACTGCTGTATTTCAGGATGTTGCCGTCCTGCTCTCGGTTTGTTTAACTGGTCTGAAAACAATATGGCGTGTTCAATGGTACAAATACACTAACCGCATGAAACCGTTCTTGCATATAAAAGATATCTGAAGGCAAGCCTTTTTGTTGGCGCACACAAGTAGTATCCAGTATGACAACAAGAGGGAGGCAAAATCCCCAAATAATATATTGCAAAGTAATATTTCCTGACGTGAGACTGGAGGCATTTGGAATGGTCAGTTTCAGTTTTTATTCCAGTAAAGTTGTTTTTTCAATGTAACTTGTCTGACAAAACTAGACAAACGAATAAAACAATCAACTGTTTTTTCATTGACACTATTTTGATATATGCAATTTAATCCAAGTTAAATAATGTTGTCTGACGATGATAAATCAATGTCAATGGTAACTCTCTCCCAATCATAAGTATGTGATTACAATGATTCAACACTCATTAGAAAGACCACTTTAAAACACTTTGAGCCATTTAAAGTTGAGAAGCCGCCAATCAAGATGTTTTTAACCAAGACACACTAGAAAAAAGAAAAATAAATTGCCCAAATGAGTGGCTAAGGTCTGAGGTAAATCATCTCCTTGACCCTTCAGTAAAAAGTCAAGCTGCCTTGAATAAAAAAAAACAAAGAAAAAAAATCATGATTCTAAAAGAATGAAACACTTTATATTGTCAAAATTCAAACCAATGCAAAAATCAAGATATTTAATAGTGCTGTCAAACGATTAAATATTATAAAATATTTAATCATGATTAATCATATTAATGTCATAGTTAACGCACAAAAATCGCACATTTTTATCTATTCTAAATGTCCCTTGATTTCTTTTTGTCCGATTATTTTTTCTCATTTTAATGCTCTTATCAACATGGAAATGTGGATCGGCTTGCTTTGCGCAAATGTTTTGTTATTGAAAAACAACAGCCTACTGTAGTCAATTTCACACTAACACTCTCACTTAGAGCAGTCATTCACACTTGTGTGTGGTGTGCCTGTTGTTTCCGGTCAAGCTAGATCCGGTGTGGTGTTGTAGTTTTTCTAACGTTACTAGTTGTTAAACAGCATGTGAAAAAACTACAAAGTTTGCTAGGCTAAAAAAAATTGACGCCATTAAAATGAGTTTGCGTTAACGTGTTTAACTGACAGCACTAACATTTAGGTAAATTTTCAAATAAGCATAAAAACAAACCAAGGGAGGGCAGTTCAAATGTTCCACCTGGTAATCCATGAGTAGGTTCAACATTCATGTTAAACATGTTGTCTAGGTAAAATAATGGCCAACTTGTGAATCTTTTTATGCACCTGGTAGCTCTAAAAATGTACACAACCCTCTGTCAGGCCTGAGCAATAAGTCAATATTTATCATCTATTAACTATCACTGTGATCCAATCACAGTATTTTCTATATAGTAAAACATTATGCACTTTAGTCTGAAATAGCAATGGAAAACAATTTGAAGTTAGATTCCTCCCAGCTCTCCAAAGTGAGAAACTACTAAACAATATGTTTTTCATAAACAGGTATAAAAAAAAAAATAATCACCGATTTCAGATTATGATCTTCTAGTTTCTTCTCCATGTTTTCAGAAAGACTAAGGCTTAGCCCACATATCCACGGGTGCTTTTTTTTTTTAATGTTGCTTTTGTTAAATGCATTTTGGCATTTCGTCCACATGCAAACTGCATTGAAGGTCACCGAAAACCAATCTTAATAGCTTTTTGTTTTCTTCAGGCTTCTTATTGCCAACAAGCCTTTAGGTTTTAGGATATATTGCCAACTCTTGGTTTGGCATGCTGTTTACAGCATCAACTGTGTTTTCATTTGGATATCAGGTGTTTCATTTTAGAGATTTCTTTTAAACAATGCTTTAGTTGACATGTTTTTTTTGTTTGTTTTTTTTTAAGAAAAAAAGGAGCAAAAAACCCGGTTTGACAAAGTACCTGTGCACATCTGAACTAGGCCTAAGGCATTGCTGAAGTTCAGGAGTAGAGTAGAGGGACTGCTATGTCCCTATGTGGACACACTTGTATAGATAACAAGCCCAGTCTCTCTGGAATAATGGATAATGTTCATATTGGACAATTCTGCGCTACATGATTTACATCCATGAAGAGCTTTGATGTTTAAATAACATTCTAAGTAGGGTGTGGAGGTTGCAGTGGTTGATGGGCATGAAACACATTTGATATTGACACTAGAAGGTGGGCTTGCATCCCATCTCAGGCCAGTCAATGTTGGCTTTCTTTAGAATCTAACAATGATGATCAAAATGTGAATGAACATAAGAGCGTAATCCAATATCATATTTCTGGTGAGTGTACGGGATAACAGCAGAGTTCTTGGTGTGACGTTCTGCTGTGGGGGCAGGACTCCTATGTGTAGGGTGAGGATGGATACTGTGGGTGCCACCAGTCCATGAGCTTTACACTGTGTACGGGGTCCAACACCACCTGGGTCCCACCCTGATCCACCTTCTTCTTCCACCGCTGAAGTGGCGAGTCCTGGAAGACCAGACGAACGCGGTGGTGGCGCATGTCTGTGCTAACATTGATTGTGAACTATGAGAAAGACAAAGACAGACCAGTTCAGATAAGGAGAGGCGATAATGCTACTTTTTGCAGTTCATTATCAGAAATGGTATTTTAATCCTTAGTGCAGAAGATAATATAAGCAAAAGCGGACTACTGGCAAAAATAATGAAAATATAATTGCAAGCATATCACAACAAGCATGTTACCAGTAGGCGGGGAGATTCTGGATATTTTTAACTTGATTCACCTAAGACTGTGTCTCTCTTCATTCATTGTGAGCTTTTATATGTCATAGACACCTACAAACTTTATAGACTAACTCATAAAAACTACACCCTGCTCTCTAGGGGTCAATAAAAAATTATTTTTCACGACCTATCACTACCAACAGAGGTCAACTACAGGGTAACACATGCAAATAATTAAAAGAGTGGTTGGTGCTCCATATGAAGTAGAAGCCAATATCCACTAAAACCAAAGAGTTACTAACCAGGGTCAGCGTCATGCCCATGACCACAGGGGTGAAGATGAAGTTGAGGGTGGTGACCTGAAGCATGTAGCAGTCAGTGTCTGGGTTTGTGTGGACTTCTTTGTATTGTCTGGGCATGCACAAGGACTTGGCACAACCATTCTTACTGTGTCCCTGCTGGGATGGAGATGACCACAAAAAATACATGACATCAACAGCAGCAACAACAACGACCGGCTATTACTGACTACATAAAATGTTATCATATTAGGGAAAGAAGTGTAGTTGATTTTAAACAACCCTTTTTACCTGCTTTAAAAACTTGAAGTTGAACTCCCACAATGACTCAGGCCGAGTCCCTGACACCTTTCTGACCCAGAACAGTAAACACTGCAAGAGGAAACATTAAGCAGATGAAATCAATTTTCCAAACACTAGTTTAAGTTTTACATACAAGCATGCATGAGTTTCTTAAAGAAATGAGACTACATGAATACAAATCAGAGGTTGATGCATAGACTGCATAGCTTGATCGCCCCCTAGTGGTTGGATGCAGTATAGGTCATAAATCCTACCCCCTCCATGGGAACGGATGGGGACATGAGCCAAACTAAAAAAATCAAAGTTCACGTCAAAATTTTTTCCCTAAAGTGCAATTTCTCTCATTTTAGGTACTTTTGATCACACTAAAGTGTTTATCTCATAACTTTGGTTTTAATTAGTAATTTGATGTTTTAAAAATGGGGTGAAAACGTCATAATTGACAGCTGTGATTAAGACGTGATTGGTCAGGTGGGTCTATGGGCGGGACTTCGATATTGCGGTTCCACTGCCTGATCACTACTGCGCTAGTCTTACATTGCTAGACCTTCCTCCACAGCGCTACGGAGGAGGGTCTGGCGAGGCTACACAGCATTCAGGGATGGGGGAAAAATCTTGCTCTTGGTTATTATCATTTCTTTAA
The DNA here is from genome assembly GCF_008692095.1 of Etheostoma spectabile. Taxonomy (NCBI): domain Eukaryota; kingdom Metazoa; phylum Chordata; class Actinopteri; order Perciformes; family Percidae; genus Etheostoma; species Etheostoma spectabile. Next base: position 21,571,094 of record NC_045736.1, read on the forward strand.
ACCACTCTAATCACCGAGCGGAGCCACAGTGCCGCTGCAAAATAGCCTCGGAAAGAACTTGTTTTGGTGAACATGTGTGCATGTGTAAAAAACTGATTGGACAGACAGTCTAGCTAGCTGTGTGGATTTACCCTGCAGAGATCTGAGAAAAGGTTAACTGTAGTCCTCATAAATTGAACACAGTTTAAAATTACAACACAAAGAAAGTGGAAGGTAACAGGACAGCCGGAAACAGACATCTGAAAACAGAACGAGAGCAATCCCGGAAGTGGAACGTCATGGATATTGACTACTACTGCGCAGCCATGGCATGGGGTACTTTCCATATCATCTCTCAATGCAAATCAAACCAGCTATTAGACAAACTGAAATAAAACCATGCCAATCTCTAGGTATGGTGAAGGGTGTGTGATGATGTGGGGCTATTTTAATTCCAAAGGCCAAGGGAACTATCAGGATTCATAGTATCCTGGATCAATGAAATAACTGGCCTTTAAAAGTAAAAATCTGCCTGCTTCTATGGGAATTACTCATGCCCCTTGTATTTTAAGGAAGAGTATTTATTTATTTACAATACATTATTTATTCACAAAGAAAATTATTGTCCTTAGGTTGGATTTTTCCTCATTTTTTAATTAAGGCAATAAGATCAATTTCCAAAAGATGATTTTTTATTCATCTTTTTAGTCAACTGAGCAGCATTGTACATAGACTGGATATCACAAAATTGGTATATCCGTATAGTTAAGTGACTGACAACATCAGTTTCTTTACCTTGGAGTTGACCAAGGTTGTGGGCGTGGATTCTGGCAAGACAGGAATTTTCGAGACACGCAAGCTGAAAGGCTCATACAAATGGAAAAGGGAGCGAATCACACGGGCCCGTAATGAGCACATAATGGCAATACAGTCAGGCTGGAGACGGAATGGCAGGTCAGCATCAATCTTGTAGTGCCTGTGAGAGATGGGAGAGCGAGGAAAACATGTTAATTATCAAAAGTATCAGTTTATTCTATTACTTTAATAATTTATCGGACCACATTCAAGATTTTGTATCCTGTGATAAACACTGAAAATGATGGATATGTTCCTAAATTTAACAATAAATTATAAACTTTACATGTATGGTATTTTCCGTTATCATTTATTTTGTACTGTACATGTTTAAGAAATGAATAAAGTGAACTCATGGAACGCAGAAGCAGCAGCACGTTTACTACCTCTGGCTCTTGAGTGAATCGGCAAACTAGTCTGAGAACGAATACACCAATCAACCAAAATCCAATCAGTATTTCATTCAATTCAGTTTCAAATTCATAACATTTGACACAACACTTCATAACATTTGCAAAACTTTTGTTAACCCTTAACTGCACGCATTTGATCAATAACACCACAACTGCACGCATTTGATCAATAACACCACATACCTTTTGTAAAGCCTGGTCCAAAAAGCTGCAGTGCAAGTGACTGTCCAGGCATTCCTACAGATTAGAGCAAATCTGCACACATCCTCGGGCCGAATGTAGGAGGCAAGCATTAACCAAATATCCACTGGATACTCGCTCCCATCCCCGCTCTCACTGCTTTCTGGGAAGACAACACGCAAACATCACAGTCAAGGTTGCACAAAATATTGAGGCCACCATTTTAGACTCATTCCTCTATGTGCATACTTTAAACAAACTACAAATAATACCCTTTCTCCTCTTGTTTTTCTTCTTGCGGGCCACTTTAGTTTCATTTTCTCCATCTTCTTCACGGTCTAGGTCATCACTGCTGTCCAAAGTGTCAGCACTGACACTCATTGAAGACGAGAGGACCTCCTCTACCGCACCCTGAGAGGCTTCCAGGCCGCGGAGTAATTTCACTGAAACACAGTGTTGATTTAAGCAGATATAGCCAAGTGAGACTGTAATCTCAAATCATAAATATACAGAAATGTGTGACTGTAACTCTAGTCACTGTGTACACGTTCGGGCACTTATCAGCTAACGTTCAATCAAAATATCTGTTCATTATATAATATCAATTATAAAAAAAATTATCTACTAATGTTTTCAGCTAATTTTTGTGACGATGATGACATACAGCGCCGGTGCTGTAAATTGTATGGACAAGCACATATGCTGGCATGCAAATTTTATGTGTACGGAAGAATCTCTTTTCAGAGAATACTGTCCTCCACTTTATACAGCTCACCTATGGCACAGCTGCAGTAAAGCAAAAATAAATAAGATATAGGTGACATACAATGGTGCACTTAGAATCATGTTGAAGTGTCCAAGATGGACCAGTGATGGACCTAAATGTTCCCACCTCACACGCTGGCTGAGAAATTTTATGTACAGATTTATGTGACGATTAACAGAGTCAAAGAATACAACTTTAACTGCCTTAACAAACCCTGCACTTAGTGATACAAGATATTCCTCCCAACTCTGGAAACACTCTAGAACACGCATCTGTACCTGTTTTTATTATTATTGTGCATAGATGTCTGTCTGTTCCCTTTACCCCTCTTGTAATATGTTATGTGTACTTTTTATCTTAACCTTGAGTGTGTAAAGTAAAGAGTTATATATGTGTAATGGTGTAAAACTAAAGTGTAACTTTTACCTTTTTAAAAGTATATACTTTCAACGGTTTATTTATCTTTTATTAACAAGAGCCGGCTAAAGTACGCCATCACGGGTAAATTAGCCGTGCACTAACTTTGACCGGACACCCCTATCTCCTTGCTGTGGTACAGTCCCATTAATAGGCGTGTTCAAGATGAATTGCGCATCGCCTGTAAAGTGGACCTTTTTTCCCCCTCCAAATTTCTGTTAGCATATTTACATAAAAACTGTATTATCCTTCACTTGATTAGTTCTCCCTATAATACTTATCTTTATGATGAAAACTAATTGTGAAGGCTATAACATTGCTTTCTCTGTCACCATCTATTATGCCATTTTAAATGGTTGTTAATCTCCACCTCCAGTTTGGTGGATTTAGCACTGTTCAAGGCTTTTGGTGTTCAAGCAATTTACAGGTATTCCTTTTTTCCAGTGAATTCTTTTTTATGGATTTTATGTTTAATTGTCTAAATGTTATGTCTTCAGATGCCAGAGGTATTAGGGATATTACTAAGAGGAAAGCAATCTTTCTTTTGTGAGACAACTGAGGCGGATTTTATTTTACTTCAGGAAACATTTTTGTGACTCAGATGCAAAATTCTGAAAGACTCAGTGGGGTAATTTAGTTCATTTTTGCCATGGTACTAATCCTTCAGTAGGGGTTTTGACTTTATTAAATAAATTTAAAGTGGACATTCTTGAATCTGTTTCTTCTCAAGATGATAGATGGATTACACTGATAATTAAAGACAATGCTATCGTTATTGTTTGTTATATTTACGGGTTTAATTCCCATGCTTCTAACAAGGTCTTATTTAATGAAATAGCATCCAAATTGAAGGATCTGGGCAATAAATACCAGGGTTCTTACATAATTCTTTGTGGTGATTTTAATGAGTGTCGTGATGACGAGATAGAGACCCCTTACGCCATACCAATTTTCACAGAGCAACAACCTTGTGTCGTTTCTCTGCTCCAACCGCTCCTTGACTGATGCGTCGCGTTTCTTCAATCCCAGTACCAAAGACTTCACTTGGTGTAAATCTTAATTCAAAATCTAGAATTGATATTTTTTTGATTTCATCATCTATTCTTCAATTTGTGAAAGAAGTTAATCATCTTTATGCCCCATTAACTGACCATAAACAGATTATTTTGATGTGTTACTCAGGAGACCTCAGGTTTTAAAGGGTTTTGGAAATTTAACAACTCTCTTTTAAAGGATGGTTCCTTTAATGACTATCAAGAAACTAGCAGATGAATTCCTCAACGACGGCCTAAACGACAACTACAGGATAAAACGAGAATTTGTTAAATACAAAGTCAGATGTGTTGCTATTAAAAGAAGTAAGAAATAAAAAAAAATAAAAAGTAGGGTAGAAGCTTAATTGATACACAAACTCGACCTTTTACTGGCAAAAGCAAACATTTTGGAAGAAGAACTTGAAATAAGAAAAATCCAGCTACAGCTGTACCAAATTTATTTAGACTTAAATGAAAAGGAGTGTTTATTAGGTCAAGAGCCAAATGGCTAGAAGAAGGGGAAAAGAACACAAGTTACTTTTTTTCTCTTGAAAAAAAAGAGCCCTCGATATTGGCAGAGTTCCTTCTAAAAGGTTCAAAGTTAATTTCTAATTTTGTCACCACATTTTATAGGAATTTATATGAATCACATTTTAATGCAAATGGTTGTGCCAATTTCCTAAATAATGTTCAAAATAACACAACTTCAATTAATGAGAAATTTAAATCAATGTGTGAATCTGACTTTTCAGTTAATGAAATTAAAGATGCACTATTTTCAATGAAAGAGGGCAAATCTCTACGAATCAACAGCCTATCTGTTGGATTTTATATATTCTTTTGGGAACATCCCCGTAATTTATGTGTGTACAAAGAACACATCAGTCACGGGACGATGACAGCTACAATGAAGCACGGCGTTCTATCTCTTAACCCCAAACCTGATAAAGACAACAATAGATTATAAAAGTTTGGCTTTAGCTTGCTCAAACAGATTAAAGAAAGGGCTAGACTATTATAGCTGAAACTCAAACAGGATTTATGAAAAATTGAGGTATAAATTGTAATATCAGACTCAGATTTGTTGGATTATGCAGAGTCTGAGGCACTTATTTTGTTTCTGGACTTTTATAAGGCCTTTGACACAATTGGGCAAAAATTTCTTTTACAGACCCCTAAAGCGTTTGGCTGTGGAAATAATTTTGTAGACATTGTCCATATGTTCTATAAAGACATTAATAGCTTGGTTATAGTTAATCTCAATACCTCTAAGAGATTTCAAATTAATAAAAGGGGTCAGGCAGGGGTGCCCTATCTCCCCCTTCTTATTAATTTTAGTCACTGAATTATTGCTGCTTACAATAATATCTGACACAAGTGTTGAAGGTATCTCAACATCTGGTAAAGAGTTTAAAATTTCCAAATTGGCAGATGACACTAGGAATAGGAAGGACAAGAACCAGTTATGTCACTCTTAACTTGATAGACTAATTTTATTTTAAAAAATATATATAAAAAATTACTTAACCTATGATGCACATTATATATCACAGCCTTTACTATCATTGGATGGAATTGAACTAATACAAAGTATAACAATAAGCATATTTGCCAAATTTTTCAGGAAAAGAATCCAGTTGTGCCAAGGGGCAAGTTCGTGTGGAGATCAAAAATCGAGAACATAAATTGGAGAAGGGCTTTGCTTCTAACCCACCAACTTTGTCTACTCCTTTAACCTTAATAATATCATATGCTACTATGATAATTCAGATAATGGTGCTTGAGTATCTAATTCATTTTGTTGTTCTGTATGCAAAATTCTATATTCACAAACTGAGATTTTCTAACTCATGTCCTAATTTCATACCTTTTCTCATGGAATTTAAATCTCTATTCAAGTCCCTTAAAGCGTTGGATAACAAGAAAAGTATTAAAATTGTGGATAATGTAGAGTATTTTTTCCTGAGACCTCTGACTCACTACACTTTTGTCTTCTAGTACTTTTTGTTTTGTCTGTAATGTTTTCTTTTGTCGTTTCATTGTATGTAGTTTTTATATATCTCCTTACTTTTGTATACTTGTTGTTCGTGTGCTAGTATTGCTTATCTGATTTTTTGTATACTGAAGTGTCAATTAAAGAAAAGAAAAAGACAAATCTAACCGGCATGCAACGGGCAGCGATCGCCGGTGATCAATTCTGCGCAGACCTGGCTCATTAAGAACGAGCCTCTTGCTGTCAAAGAGTACAGGATCGTACTTCCGTCCTCAACAAAAAAATGTCATGCTTCAACAACTCTGAAGTATGCAATAAAAGCTCCTTAATTTCCAGTACAGTAAAAAGAGAAACTTTCTGAGAGGAAAACATCGTCGCCCAAGCGTTCTTACTTCTTTTCATCAAAGTCACTTTCATATACTAATTACACATTTAAATGTACATGTGCATACAGTTTATTGTTAATCCATATGTAGATTGTTAGCTAGATGGGTGTAGATCAAGTTTGCTAACATTTTTGGTGACGATCGGAAACGTAAAGTACCACGAAAAGACCGGAAATTGCGTCAAGTCGAAAGTGTCCGAATGTGGCCAATAGCAGCGACTGATGTCCGAACCGATCACAAGTTACCTTCTTGTTCAACTGCATTTGCAACAGCCTTTTTCACTCTTCCTGACTTCACAACGGCTGGGTCGGCATCAGCATAATCAGCAACGGTCACTAGAAAAACAGACGTTTTCTAATAATTATACTGTTTAGAAGTCCCAATTCTTTAAAATATATCAGCAGAACTAACTAGCTGTGACCACTAACTTTCTGACAGTACCGTGTAGCCTAGCTATACCTGTATTTGACTTAGCTAGCTTAGCTAATAAACTAGCTAACTAATTAACTAACTACCTGTTCAGCATTAACGTTAGATTTACCTGCCTAGCACTAAAGGTAACCGTAGCGAGTCCTCAATTCAACTATGATGCAGTATAACATTGGATTCACGTAGCTAGCTATTTAAATTGTGACGTTGTAAATTGAAGTGGGAAATAATTTCAATTCCAGCTGTCTGTGGAGTGCTAACAGTGGGCGGGCTAGCTTGCTGGCTAATGTAAAATAACCTACCTGATTCCGAACAAACATCCCTGGCCTTAAATTTCAGCCGTTTTCGGTTCCCTTTCTTGGGCATGTCGACACCAATGATCTGTGGACACTTAACGGGCTTGTGGGTCCTGCCATGTCTCTATGGCAAGCTGAGGTACAGAGAATAAAAAAAAGATATGAGAGAAATTAAAAAGTACTCCGCCAGAATCTTCAGCCATCATGGAATGACGTGACGTTGCAAGTAACGCGAGAGTGTCGGAGACGGGTTTTTCCCTTTCTGTTGCTTTACTGCCATCTACTGGTCATTAGGAACACTGCAATGACTTATCGTGACCAAGAGAGTAGAAAAGTGAGTGTGTCCCATTAATTAGTCAGCCAATTTTGTTGTATTACAAGTTAAGACTTTCCTTAATTGAGGAATATACTGTTCCTTTTTTTGTTAAGGAACAGTAACACACACTAAAGCTATTTGTTTCGTTTTGTATTGGCGTGTAGCCTATACTATCACATTGGAAAAGTAACTACATTAACAAACTGTGAATCGTTTTTTAAATGAGAATCGTTTTTTAATTGAAAAATTATTTTGAATAAAAAAATCGATACTGAATCGAATCATGACATTTTCTTAATATACATATATAAATACATGAAAGGTGTGTGTGTGTGTGTGTGTCTTTGTGCATTTTAGAATGCTGTGAGAGTCTAGTTCACACAGAAAGCATTTTCTCTGCATATTCCCGTGGAGTCAGGCTTCACTTAAGAGCAATGACATAGTTCATGTGTCACTTGTTTTTGTCAGAAAGTGACTGAAAGTACAGATAATTTAGTCACTTTTCCTCTCATAAGGTTTGTTATGCACAGACACTGATCCAGTTAGACTTACTTTAGATAATCACCAGTCAGAAAAGGAAGCCACTGGCAGAAATCCCTTAGATTGTCAGACCCAGGAGTCACAATGCTATTTTGTGTATTTTGTGAAAGTGCTGCAGGCTACAGCATGCCAGAGTGGTTGTTGATAACATTTTTGTCAAGGCCGTGTGAACTCAACTGCAGAGAGTCACATCTCCGAGAGCAAATTCCTATGAAACTAAAGCGAAAAATGTTTTCTGAGAAATATTTGCTGCAGTTCAAAGAAGCCGAAAAAGCAGAGATGCTGTTTGGATCTCTAGTCATGAGAAAGTCCTCCTTGCCAATTAAGTAGTCAGCACAGTCATTGTCTTGTCTTCTCCAACTTTAGAGATGGATCAGAGAATATTCTAAATAAATCAGTATTTTCATTCTCAAAAACTCAAAACTCAGCCCAACCTCTACCAGTTGCAACTTTTAAATGTTATGTTAATTTAAATGTAAAATTAATTTATCTTATCTTGCATTACATTATTCTGAAATGGGCAATTAAGCATGAGTATTTTTACTTTTTTTCCATTAGGTACATTTTGTAATTAATACTTTTATAATTTACATTTTTAATAAATTACTTTTACTTGTAATATAGTATTTCTACGCCATGGTATTGGTTCTTTTACTCCACAGATTGTAGTACAGAAAACCTTAAGTGAAGGCAAGATTCAGCCACTAGGTGGCGAGAAACAGCCATCATTGTTTCTATTTGACTAATACTCTTTGTAGTTTCTGCCTCCTTTAATCTAAATCTAGAAGTGAAATATAATTGAGTAATATGAGTTCCTCCAGCCTGCCTATGGTCCCCCAGTGGCTAGAAATGGCAATAAGTGTGAACCAAGCCCTGGGTATCCTTCTCTGCCTTTGAAAAAATGAAAGGTCAGATGGGCCAATCTGGAATCTTGCTCCTTATGAGGTCATATGGAGCAAGGTTGCCTTTTCTTTCTTTGCTTTGCCCACCCAGAGAATTTGGCCGTCCCATGAGAAAGAAACATCATGGCTTTCAAACAAGCAAAGTGGTGGTTGGTCAAGGCCACACCCCCAGCCTCCACCTTGCCCCCCCCCCATTGTGGGACTGGTTCTAGGGGCTGTAATTCTGCACCAAGGCTCAATTTTTGGAAATAGACTTAATATATGGTAATAGGGGACCACTAAGGTTGATATAAAAGCATCCAAAGAGCATGGGACCTTTAAACTCAAAGTTGTGATATTTTTGCACTAAGTGTGTGAATGTAAACATGAATGTATTTGTATTAACTTGTATAAACATCACAAAGTTAATATAGCCTACATTGATAGAAAAAGTCTGTTTTAAATAATCATCTGTATCAGCACATAGGAGGAAACAAAGAAACAATTGAAGGAATTAATTATGTGTGATATTTGTACGGGTCAACATCCATTACACAATGAGGAAATAATTATCCAATGGTGAAAATGGTCTACAGAATATAAACACTTTATCCAACAAGCTCTGATTTCCTTTAATTTTCCTTAAAATCTTCCCTTATCTTTCCATTACAATTCATACATCTTTACTTGATGAAATCATTCTTTTGTCAAATTCTTACAACCTTAATCCACTTTATAGTTTACAGCAGCCAAACCCTTGTAGAACTTAATGAGTACAGTAGGCTATTAAAATTCACATCTCATCATCTGATCATGGTGTGGTCAATCATAACTTAAGAGGGCTCATCGTATTTCCTTGACACTGAATTGAGATTGTCATTCAGTCACAATATCACTGATATTGATTTTTTTTTTTTAACTAAGAGGGGATACATACACATTTAGGACAAAATCAGGCCTATCTTTAATGCATCTGAATAATTTGAGTGAAACAAAATGACAAAGTTACATATTCTTAACATCGGAAGAATTCTTCTTTTTATAGTAAGAATGACTGAACTTCAATTTATGGAACTGCTTCCAGCAACTTACAAAGTTATTATTTAGAGATGATGAAAAATAACGCTTTTGCTGCTTTTTAAATGTTTTTCTATTATAATGTATTATGGTCTTAACTATAATGCCAAAGCAACACGCTTATATATAGGATTTTATATTCAGGCAACATGTTAGATCAAGCAACATTTTCAAGACCCTTTTTCTTTAAACTTTTTGACAGGTTTGTTCACACTTTTAAACTTACTTATTTTGAACAGGAAAATAACACTGTCACTTGTGTCTGATTCAAATATTTATTTTCTATGTGTCAAGGGCACTTTTGGATAGATAATTATTTTAACTGTATTGTCAAAACCCCAATGCCTCACTAAAGAAAATCAATAAAAAGCTCTTGGACTCTTCCATCTGTTGTAGAGTAAAATGGTCCCTTTTTTGCCGTGTGGGGTTCTAGTGGTTCTAGACATGGGTTTGCTCCTTTCACCCACAAATATTTGCTGAAACACAAATAATCTTGAAGGAAGATATAGGACATGCATTTTTATATTACGGTATAGTCTATTATTGTAAGAAGTCGATTATTATTATTGTAGCACATTATTTGATGTTTAGAGAAAACAAAGTCAGACTGCAATCGATGCAACAACAAAAATAGCTGTTGATCACTGTTACAGTGGTTGATATACTTCAGGGCCTTGCTGTTGTGGAGATTAATTTAAAAGAGAGTCAGAGTTAGACACTCAGAGCAATGTACAGCCAAATATAAATGTAAGTAGACGCCTGTTAATATGTTTATACTTAAACTTCACTTCAGATCCTGCAGGGTGCGCTGCTCACTCTTAGTGCACAACTATACTATTAGTTAAACTGGTAGCGCCAGAACGCGCATCATGATCAGCTGTCAGGTCATGAACGCGCTTAGTGGCGCTGATGTGAAAAGTTAATTACATTTTACCAGTTAAGGGTCAAGTATGTGCTTACTGTAGAAGCATGATAGGCTCTAGCGCAAAGTTTAGAGATTATCCTATGACATGAAACCGTCCAGCTAATTCCAGTCCGCTGCTCTGCACACGCATGTGGTGCAGAACGCTCTTAATGAACGCTGGGAGTTGGTCCCTTATTTCCAGAGCTGTAGCCTGGTGACAACTGCAGATTCCCCTGTGTGTGTGCGTGTGTGTGTGTGTGTGTGTGTGTGTGTGTGTGTGTGTGTGTGTGTGTGTGTGTGTTTGTGTGTGTGAGAGAGAGAGAGAGAGAGAGAGAGAGGGTGTGTGTGTGTGGCTGAGCGACTCTGTGTGTGGGAGGAGTGAGCATCGGTTCGGTGGCGATGAGAAGAGATGGCAGGCGATAAAATTCGCTCTCACTGTGCCCAAGATTAAGGATGCAGATTAAAGATAACCTTTGGGATATTTTCCTATAATTTTTGTTTGTTTTTCCTGCCAATGTGCTATGATCTCCGCCGTGCTCGCGGGCACCACCCCTCCACACGTACCCGTCTATCTCTGAGCTGTCAATCATATCACGCCGGGATTTCTACATGTGAGTGCATGGCGCGCCGGGCAGGGCGGATCTGCTCACGGATGAAAGGTCCACCATCATTTTATCATTTCAATCACTCTGATTAGGTAAGGCAATATAAGGCTTAAGCATGCACGCTTGCATGGTGCACAAGAAATGTAGCCTAATGCAATGGGAGTAAGACGCAGCCATATAAGATTGCATAGGCTGTTCGTTGCTACAGGGCGTCATTAGGCCCTCTTATCATTATTGTAAAGCTGTTTATCAGGCAACCCATATATGTCCCCTTTTAAACCCGACAGCGACACTGTCCTATAGCGTTGTCCAGACCACAGAGCGGGGAAGATGATGTGCGAGGTGATGCCGACCATCAACGAGGGAGACTCGGCTGGTCCTCCCAGAGGCACCGGCGGCGTCCCGAACGGCTCGGACCAAGAGGCCAACTTCGAGCAACTGATGGTCAACATGCTGGACGAGAGGGACAAATTGCTGGAGTCCCTCAGGGAGACTCAGGAGACCCTCATTCTGTCTCAGACTAAGCTGCAGGGGGCGCTACACGAGAGGGACGTGCTCCAGCGGCAGATCAACGCCGCGCTACCTCAGGTGAGGAGCAGTCGACCTCTGGGGGCAGGGGAACAGCAACCGTAAGGTACAATATGATATTGGACTTTACAGGAAGCTGGATTAGGCTAGCAGCCACACAGGGTGGGCAACTGCTGGGCCCCAACTCCATGGCCCAAAATCTCCAATGGTTTGTGCTAATGGTTGTGTATGTTATTTGATTTGGAATATGCACCAAATGGCATGAAAAGGGCATCGAGGTGGCTGCTGCTTTATCTAATCTTAATGCCTGGTCTTTAAAGTATCCCTGCGTTAATATCTAATTTTAAGACCTTCATTATTTCAGTGTTGTGCTTATAGGCCTAGCCTATATGTCTTGTGTTTAACAGTAGTCACAGTTCGTCAAACACATCTGCAAATCTGGTGCCACATGATGTTCTAGCATTCAAAAAAACAGATATAGATTCCACAGAAACTGGGAGGTCAACACCTTATTTTGCCTCATGCTAATTAACTAGCAAGTCAGTGTGGCCATGGTTGTACTGATGGTGACTGATTTGGAGCAAAGTAAATAACACTACTCCAGTGCCGTGGGTTGAAACATGGCAACAAACAAGTACCACTGCTAGAGCTAGACCTGAAGAAGTTGAATTGTACAGTTTAATTTACAAGGAGGAGAGCCGAGCAGTATTTCATTAGTAGGCCTAAGGTTGGATTACACTTCTGCTAGGGAACCCCGCCTCTAACAATTCCAGTAGGCCTGCACATGTCCCGGGATGTCACCATGAGATTAACTGTGAAGGTGATGGGGATACAGACACATAACACTACCACAAGTTAAAAAGTGGCAGTGTGCCAAAAGGGGAATCTAAATGCCTTGCAGGTAGAAAGGTAATGTAGTAGGTTGAGAGGGGTATACGAGGCAGATGGAGGTTTTTTATTCACTTGAAGCATGTTGTCTGACTTGAGAGGTCTGGGCCAGTTGTTGAGAGCCTTGCTGGTAAGAGAGGAGGGGAGGGCCCACCTATCATGGGCGATTTTAGACCCCAGGCTCAAGCCTCATCTCCACCCCCCTTAAAATTATAACAATAAAAACCTTTTTTTAATCAATTTTGGTGCTAAAAGTTATAGTTGCAAATATCCGTGTCATATTCTCATTGTGGGCTGAGCCCCCCTAAAGGTCAGATCCTAGAATCGCCCCTGCCACCTATCAATATCTGGAGTGTATGCGGTAACCTGCCAGTTAGTGGAAATGTGAGTAAAAGAGGTTCACGATAAACTGGGGTACGTTCAGACTGCAGGCAAAAGTGGCTAAAATCTGATTTTTTGGGGGTTAAGTGACTAGGTCAGACTTCTTCAGAAGTAGTGTGAACACTCAAATCTTGCCCAAATCTGATTTTTTCAAATCAGATCTAAACCACTTCCATATGTGGTAATGAATCAGACCCAGCTCTGATTTCAAGGCGGATTTTATGCAACTTTTACATCAATCTACATGGACATTTATCACAATTATGCGCCGGCGGGAGTTAGTCCTAGACACAGACAGTAAAATTAAAAACTTGACTAGGCCTACATAATGGAGAACAGTGATGGAGGAAGTCAATGGAGGGAGAGTGAGGTGTTTTGAATAAATTGTGTCTCTGTGAAGCCATTCACAACGTAGACTCACCTCTCCTGGCTTCGTCTCTGCATCCACACAGACCTCTATGAATTTGCAACTATATCTCAGTAAAAGGCCGAAATAGCCAATTTGGCTCTCTTTTGCTACATTCTTCTCCTCCTCAGCACCTGTTTATTAATGTTACGGCTGCCATTACACAAACATTTTGAAATAGAACAAAAATGCTTACTTCTTCCCTAACTTCCCTAACTTTAGTGAAACAGCGTGCTGCATATAATGTCATTGTTATTGTTCTTTTGCGCATGCAGGTCAGTTCAAAACTGCAAACAATTCACACTGGAATCTGATATAGGACACATTTTAAAAGGTGATGTGAACAGCCAAACAAAAAATATGATCTGAGCAAAAAAAATCTTCAATTAAAGGTCCCATGACATGGTGCTCTTTGGATTGTTTTATATAGACCTTAGTTGTCCCCTAATACCATATCTTAAGTCTCTTTCCCAAAATTTAGCCTTGGTGCAGAATTACAGCCACTAGAACCAGTCCCACAACGAGCTTTCCTTAGTGTGTGCCATTTCTGAGTCTCTTGTTTTTGAGGACGAGAGAGGGGGGGGCAAGGTGGAAGCTGGGCGTGTGGCCTTGACCAAATGCCCCTTTCTTTGTTTGAAATCCATGATGTCTCTCTCTCTCATGGGTGGGCCAAATTTTCTGGGCGAGCAAAGCAAAGAAAGGGGAGGTAAGATTCCAGATCAACCCATTTGAGCTTTAATTTTCTCAAAGGCAGAGCAGGATACCCAGGGCTCGGTGTACACCTATCGTCATTTCTAGCCACTGGGGGTCCACAGGCAGGCTGGGGAAACTCATATTAATGTTAGAAAACCTCATAAGGTGACATTTCCATGCGCTGGGACCTTTAAGCATTAAGACTTGCAGTGTGAATGTAGCCTAAGTGTGTGTATCTAAGAGAAACAGAACGCTGAATAAGGGCTGCTGCAGCCACCGAGCATGACGACAATGAAACCTCAGCACATAAAGCTGTGTTACCCTCTGACCCTCTGGTGTAAATGCGTGTTGGATGATGTCACAATTCGGTGTGTGTGTGTGTGAGAGAGAGAGAGAGCGAGGAAGAGAACCATGCTGACGATGACAGCTTCACTGCAGCCTCTTGTGAAAGAAACATGGCCGCTTGCTAGTGTACTTGGCCCTTGGCTGCTTGCTTCCACACATGCAGACATGTCAGTGTTTGTGTGTGAATATTTGAGAGAGAGAGAGAGAGAGAGAGAGAAAGAGAGAGTGAGGAGAAAGTGGGTAGAGGTGTCATGCTTGTTTTCTAATCCTGCGTGGTTCAGCGTAATGTTTTATTCTAGCAATATTACAAGTATTAGTTATACAGTCATAGACCGTAGGGACATTATGCAGACATTATGACTGGCGCGTACATGCACAAGCTGTCTCCTGCTCTCTCTCTCTCAAAATACTACACACACTGATGCACAAAACACAGCAGTGGTCATTTCCACACCAGCCACAGATTGGAAAAATGATGCAATGGCCAGTGGGTGAAGCAATACTGAGAAATGAGAAAATCTTAGTTGCAATTGATTTCTACTCAGTTTTTGTCTGCTCAACTGAATAAAAATACGTTTGAAAACTGCAGAGTGCATCTTGTCATGATGAGGGGGAGGTGTGGAAAAAATAACATACTTTATCTGATATCTCAAGTTTGGGTGTGATGAATACATTAGAGCAATGTTATAGCAGTTGCCGATGTTGCTGACCCTACCATCCTATTTGTGTCAGAGGTAATTTGGCTGATTCGCGGCTGTGCTCAACATGACCATAGTTGGTGTGTTCATGCCCTCAACTACAATATCACAGCTTTCTGTTTGCTCTTGCCGCCTTACTTGTGTAGCCCTGCAGTCAGCAGGGTCTACATGTGTGTTCCCGGCTATGAGAGATGTATTTTTCTCTCTGTGTGTTGAGTTCTTTCTGCTCCCAAGGTGTAGACTGATGTATGAATGTTGGCACAGCAAGGCAGCCTTTTTTGTCCAAATCCAACCACTCTATCCTTTCTATTTGCCTAACAAACATTTGTCATCTTCACCTACAATGTCTGCACATGTGTGTGTGTGTGTATTTGTGTTTTGTTTTGTTGTGTTTTTTAGGTTCCCTGACTCCATGGGACAGGTCTGACCCAAAACTGTCAGATCTATGTCTCTCCTCCACACACACACCACACACACACACACACACACACACACACAAAGACAAACCCACGCACATAGAGAGAGACTTGGATGGATATGTTCATTAGCTACAGAGAATAGTGTTTCAGATTAACATGTCAGCTTATTACAGTGCAAAATGCTTCTAATACAGCCCTCTGAGATGGGTTTGCCCATAGACAAATTAGGTTTTCAACATAGACACGCACATTCATGCTTTTACAGTACACACACACACACACACACACACACACACACACACACACACACACACACACACACTCTTCCGCGGTCACTCAAGACAAGTATGACTGTCTCCTCTGTCGGGTTGTCTTATTTGTGGATCCTCAGATGGCTGTAAAGGCCAATCCATGATCCACAGATTGTGCTGCAATGTGGGCATTGGAAGATGGAGGTGGTGTGTGGTGGTGGAGCCTTTCTCTGTTTGCCCTTGCGGTGTTGTCGCTTTGCGGCACGGCAGAATTCTGTTCTGTTGCACTGGTTTTCTCCACTAGTTCCTGTTCAACGCAAGATGCTCCCAGTCACCAGATGTGATGATAAACTTTTTCATGCTGGTCTTGATATTGTCCTTGAAGCGTCTCTTTGGCCCACGGGGGGCTTGCTGTCCTTCTTTTAACTGGGAGTACAGGATCTGTTTAGGAAGACGGTTGTTGGGAATGCGGATGACATGGCCTGTCCATGAGAGTTGATGCTGCATTATGATAGTAGTGATGCTGGGCATATTTGTTTCTCTAATGCTCTAGAATGTTAGAATTTGTACATCTGTCTTCCCTGTTGATCCTCAAGATTTTTCTTAATGCTGTTTGAAGGAATAGTTCCAGGGCTGTCAGTTGTCTTCTATAGGTGGTCCAGGAATCCGCTCCATATAGCAGGGCTGGGAGAATCACTACTCTTTAAACCAAGAGCTTGGTTTGAGGCCTCAGGTCTCGGTCATCAAAGACTCTTGTCCTGAGTTTGGCATAGGCTCTACTGGCACAGCGCAAGCTGTGGTTAACCTCAGAGTTTGTATCGGCTTTGGAAGAGAGAAGGCTTCCAAGTTAGAGGAAGTTGTCGACGTTTTCCAGAGTGGTGTTATCCATTTTGATGATGGGCTGGAATTATGGCTGGTTGGGTGGTGGTTGATAACATTTTCAAGGCCAACCCCAATAGCCTCAGTGCACAGATGTATTTGTCATGACATCATACCTTGATAGTATGCTCCGTAGTGCCTGACGATCCACAGAGTCAAAGGCCTTTGTCAAGTCTATAAAGTCCATGTACAGAGGCAGTTCTTGTTCCCGACATTTTTCTTGTAGTTGGCGAGCAGAAAAGATCATGTCAGTTGTTCCCCTGGATGGACGTAAGCTGCACTGTGATTCAGGGAGTACCTCCTCAGATAGTGGTAGCAGGCGGTTGGCGAGGACACAAGCAAGGACTTTGCCTTTTGTAGACAAGAGCAAGATACCCCTGTAGTTCCCACATTCAGTCTTGTCCCCTTTCTTGAATATGGTAACAAATTGGGCATCCCGGAGCTCTGAGGGGCGCTCCTCCCCTTCCCAGATCTTGACGAGTAGATGGTGGATGTGGTGCCAGAGTCTTGGTCCTCCTTGCTGGGATCCCATCAGGACTAGCAGCCTTCTTGTTCTTGAGATTCCTGATGGCATTTAGAACCTGAGTTAGGTTAGGAGGTTCCCCCATTCCTTGTCTGATGGGACTCTGCAGGATATGATTGGCGATGTCTGGCTCGGCTGAGCTGTCACTAGGGCTGCACAATTAATCAAATTTTAATCACGATCACGATTTTGGCTTCCCACGATCAAATTTGCATGATTGAGTGATATTTTAAATGCATCATCATTCCGTTCATAGAACGCTTTTTTTTGCCAAGCCAATCTACCGCTCCGTAAACCACTGTCTGATCATGTGCCAGTCAGAGTTGTTCCCTACACCGCGCAGCTTAGTTTCTAGATGTAGACAGTCAGAGAGGACAGAGTAACGTGAGGAAAATCCCACAACAGATAGCAGTCGGTTATACATCAGTGACAAGGTTTACCAGTTTACTAGTAAACGCAACATTTTGTCCTGTCTGCGTTGTTTTTTAGACAACAGCAGTGACCAGTGTTAGTTAGTGTCTGTTAGCTCACAGGGCTCTAGGGTGCAACTAACATTTTTCCTCTAAGTTGCACCAGTGCACCTAATGTACTCGCATCCGCTGCCTCTCCAAAAACGAAGTAATGTTGTTTATATCAATATGGTTTAATTTTTGCGTAACATGACCCAATTCTTCTAAAGCCGTTCCCGTGTTTGGATCTCTCCTCTTACTCTCTGCGCAGCTCGACCCCCATTCACTCACACACGGCTCCCAGCAACATGGAGAGACACAGCGACGACAGCGCTCATCCACACTTCTAACAATTTGTCCAGTTTTAATTGTTATTAACACAGTTGTATATTGTTAAGCATGAGAGGCAAACCTGTATTTGTACCAGTGCTTCTGCTGGTAACTCTGCTATTGCGGCCGCCATGGTGAAAAACACAGGAGAATTAATTGAACGCAACTAACTTCTGGAGTCTTTTGAGAGGATTTTTTTCCATGGAGGTGTAGAAGGCTTTGTTTTTCTTTCACGTCGGAGTCCAAGGTAGGGGCACAAGCGCTCACTACTGTCACTGTCTGGTTGTTGACCAACACCAGACGGATGGTCATGACACGCTCGCTGATCCCCACAGGAAGTTCTGAGAGGTGGTTAATGTTGATGGCAAGTCCAACTCCATGGTTTCTAGCCTCATTGTCTGGCTTTCCTTTCCAGAAGAAAGTGTAGCCACCTTTCTCATTCAGCTGCCCTTCACCTGCCCGTTGGGTTTTGGAGAGAGCAGCTATATCAATCTGGCATCTCTGCAGTTCTCTGGCAATTATGGCGGTTTGTCTGTCAGGTCTGTCGCTGGAGGCGGTGTCCATCAGAGTGTGCACATTCAAGGCTCCAAAATTTAATATTCTTTGTTTCTGACTGCAAATGGGGTGTTTCCTCTGGATGCGGTAATCCAGTTGGGGGGTATAAGGCAGGCTATTTTTAGGGCACCTTTTCAAGCCCCTTCCCCATATGAGGTAAGCAGAGCAGATCCTAAATAGGGCTGTAATTATTTTTGGAGGGGGAAGGGTATTTGAAGCTATTCATTACTTTTTAATTATTAATAACTATTTTTGATGAGCACAGAACTTGCTTCAAAACCACAAATTGTCATTTTCACATTTCTGTACATGTTTGTTAGTTTGTTTGTGTTATTGTTTGACTTTAGTGTTTTAACATGTTAGGAACTAACAAAGCTAACAAACTAACCGATGTTAGTACCGAAGTGTTCTGGAAGGTAAAATTACATTTTTTGTCAATAAAGTCTGAAGGCTTTGATGAGAATTTAAATAACAGCTTCTAACAAAAAAGTAATGCTGTGAAAATATTTTAAATATAACGTACACTTAAGGTACTTTCACACTTAAAGTTTGGAAGACTTGGTGTGATTCTGGGATGAAGTTGCCAAACTATACCTATTTTCCTGGTACAATAACTTTTGTGGCTAGTAAGTTAACTTTACAAAGTTTGAGAGCATTTTCTCTGTGAGATAACAACATAGTCTCCAATCCCCCATTTTTCAAAGAGGTGTTTGCCTTCATGGTTGGATGTGAGTTTCATGTTGTGTTTGGTGGGTGTGTTGTGATGTTGGACACCTGTTCCAGTCAGAGACAACACTGGCTATTTTTGCCAGCATACAAATACACAGATAGAAAGACACACACACTACACACACCTCACTGCCCTTCCAAAACAACAACTGACTCTTGTTCTAAATTCTATTTAGACACACACACACACACAGAAACACACACACACACGCACAGAAACACACAACCTTTTGTATGTT
This sequence comes from Etheostoma spectabile, assembly GCF_008692095.1. Lineage (NCBI taxonomy): Eukaryota > Metazoa > Chordata > Actinopteri > Perciformes > Percidae > Etheostoma > Etheostoma spectabile. The sequence continues at coordinate 21,590,478 of NC_045736.1, forward strand.
GTATGTCACAAACCACTTACCTGTCCTTTGACTTGTCATAGCAGTGATTGGTTCATACCTTACCAGACAGATTCTCTCTCTCTCTCTCTCTCTCTCTCTCTCTCTCTCTCTCTCTCTCTCTCTCTCTCTCTCTCTCTCTCTCTCTCTCTCTCTCACACACACACACACACACACACACACTTCTTCCTGTTTCAGATATCAGGTGTTTGAAGGTCCTTCACCATAATCTAGATGTGACAAGTTTATTTAAATATCTCTTACCAGTTTGTTGGTCTTTTTTCCTCACTCCTCCCTAAATTGGTTCTCTAAATTATTATTTCTCATCCTTCTCTCTTTCTATCTCTCCCTTTTTTCTTTCAGACTCTCTCTGTTTATCTAACTTAGACAGTTTCGTCCCTTCGTATTCCTGCAGCTGACCTTAGCCCACAGTATAGTGTGGGAGGGAAGGTTACACAAATTGCTCACTGTGTACAACTCTGCAAAGCACCCTGTGTTTGTGTGACAGCATAACAGCCAGGCACTGCTTATCTCTACATTTGTTCTTAATGGAGATTTAGTTTTGGAGTTACACATTAAGAGTGTGATACACTGACATGCATTACTGTAATTCATTAGAAGAAGAAACTCTTGAGGTGTGTTGAGATAATGATACAGTAAAAGTTAGCAACCTCAATCAAACAAATGCCCATGTGTACAAAAGTAAATTTATCTTTCATAAAATCTCTACAGGTGCAACAGTGCACACTTCACTAATGGAAAGGATGCGGTCAGAGGTCAGGACAGTGAAACACTGCCTTTCAGTCTGGTGTTAAAGTACTACACTACAAGAACAATGAGGAACGCAGATTATTTTATGAAGACATCAGCCTCAACATATGTGTACCCTGTGTAATAAAGTACAAAAGTACTGATCATAGACCCTAATCACACCCCGGAATTGCAAACAATAAATATGTAGGCTTAAATCCCCATTGCTATTGTATGCTAAAGGTCGGCTTGGCCAATAGAGAGCGGGGTATCTCACTCTACTTGAACCAGGGCCAGCAAAAGTGAGCCTTGGTACTCAGCCATCATAGTTACTGTACTAGAGGTGTGTTTTGCTAACAGGTACAGTGTGAGAGGGAATGTGTGTCAAAATCTAATATACAACCCTGCAGAGGAAGAGCTCTGAGGTCCCCTTGTACAGTGTTTAGAGGTGGCCTGAGCTTCTCATGACACACACACACCACACACACACACACACACAAACACACACACACACACACACACACACACACATTTAGCAAGGCACAGACACTCTTCCTCACATCTGCACCCATCCACAAACAAATAATAACACACATTTCCTCTGTTTTCTTAAATGTCAGCATGATGCGTCTACTTGCCGCCCTACAGTCTGTGTGTTTGCATGTGTGTGAGCGAACATGGCTAGTGTTGCTTATGCATGAATGGCTGAGGCTTTGTGCATCATAATAGGAGAACATTGAGGAGGGTGGGCAAAGTATGTTGAAAACTTACCAGATCGCATTGGTCTGCTGCTGAAGTCCAAATCTTGTGCTACATGTTATGTAAGCACCAGATACTGGAATTTGGGTTAATGTAAGGGAAAGTGGAGCATGAAGTGAGCAGCTGAATATCACCAAGAAACCCTGTGAGAAAAGAGAGGGAGACATTGAGAGAGAGAGAGACTATGACACTGAAAGAAAGAGGGTACACTTGCGGAACCAACCGAGAAGGAGGATGTTCTTACCCTTATCCCCAACCATCTCCAATCTTTCTTTTTAAGGATGTTTTCAGGCAAGAAGAGAGAAGCTCCAATCAGCTCCAGTCTTAACTTAAACAAAACTATGTTCACTAAACTTATCGATCTCAAGGTTTATACATAAGCAGGTAACCCCAGTGTTTCACTACTTGGCTCTTATTTCATAGCTCATGCCATCATTTATTTTGGTTATCACAGCATTGTATTCACCAAGTTAATTGCTAAAATCTGGGAATGTGGTGACATAGCTAAAAAGTAGTCAAGCGGAGAAAGACATGAAAATTGTCTCACGACCAGGACAGGATATAAACAAGCCAAAAGTGTATCCAGATTATGGAAACAAAAACTGTAGCGCGCCTTTGTTTTCTCTCTCAGTCAACCTGGGGGTTTGTTTAAAACCTGAATGATCGTCTGGCCGCCTCATCTGACTTTTTTTTTGCAATTTTGCAGCCTTCCCAGATCTCAACAATTTTCTTTATTATCCATTAATCTGGTGCCTTTTTCCTAACCTTCCAATTTAATGGATTAGTCATATTCTCTTTCCATCCTGCTGCATCACACTCAGTCTCTTTTCTTCCACTCCTTTTCTTAGTATGTTGTCCAGTCTTTAACACACACCCAACATCTTTGACATGGTCAGACCGATTCCTGGCAAGGGCTTGTGCATAGCTTACGGGCCGCTGAGCACTAATAGTTTATTAGTGTGCAAAGCTAGCTCCCCAAGCTGCCCTGCCACACCATGGTTTCTGTGCTACATCTCTCAGTAGCATCCATCCTTCGCTCCCTCCACCCCTTTGCCAGTACCATCTGGCTCTCAGCACCAGGCACATTTTGCTCAGCCGGGCGCCAATTTGTCCCCCTGGCTGCATGGTAGAGTGAGGGAAAGTGAGGGAAGGGAGAGGAAGAGGGGAAAGAGAAATAGATAGAGAGAGTATGTAAGGGGAAAAAAGCAGAATCAAGCGTACCTCCCCAGCAGCGTGGATGCATGCTCTGGTAATGGGGGGAATGTACAGTCACTGTGTGTGTGTGTGTGTGTGTGTGTGTGTGTGTGTGTGTGCGTGTGTGGTGGTGCGTGTTCGTGCGTGGCGTGCGTGCGTGCGTGCGTGCGAGCGAGCGTGCGTGCCCTCTCCCTGGTAATAACAGAGCAGAGTGAATGGCGAGAGTAATGAAGGAGGGAGGCAGGAAAGGACAGAATGAGGAGGAGGAGGAGGAGGATGTGAGATGAAGTTTTCCAGCCAGCAGTTAAGCTCACAGCGGCCTTGGTATGTCTAACAACTACACTATTGGAACTCTGTCAGTTCTTTTCCCCTCCTGCAACTCCCTCAGAATAGAAGATAAGTTATCGGTGGGAGGGTGGAGGTGTGGATATTGGATTGGGGTTTGGGTGTAGAGGTGGGGGAGGTTAAGTGTGTTTCAGAAGAGTATGGCAGGGTCTCAATGCCCAAGATTATCACACACAAATGCAAACACCCAGTAGATTAAAGGGGACATGCTCGCGCACTGCTCACACACACACACCACACACACACACACACACCACACACACACACACACACACACACATTTGAGGGAGTGTGGTGATGCAAGCGAAATGCAGGATTTAGGAGAAGGACAGAGTGGTAGGACAAATATTGCTGTACATAGCTAATGGCTTTTGTGAAGCATCTATTTATCTATTTGCATGTAACGTAAATAAGCTACTGAACACATCATTCCTTATGTGTGTTTATCTTTTATTTGTTTAATCATTTTTGTTGACTTGGTTCCAGGATCTGGATCATTAAAGTTTATCAGTGAGTGACATTTACCCATAATACATTAACACTACATTAGTACGTGTTAACTACATTAGTAGCCTTTATGTTAGTGATATGGAAAGTGTTTTTCAGGAATAGGGTGGTTGACTAAAACAAAGTTAGAATTGATTTTTTAAGAAGAAATTTATTTTATTTATACATTGTTTGGAGTTTTAAACTTCCATGTGTTAAAAAAAATAAATCCCTTTACACATACTAGGAAAGGCAAATTTGGATACGGGTTCTGCCATCTTATAATTTTGAAGCCAGAGTCGACACAGTAGGGATCAGACGGTGGATCCCACCCATACACCTACCGACCAATCACGAGTCAATCATCAAATAACTAATTAAACCAAACAAACACCAGCGTGATAAGAACAACTTATAATGACACAAACCATCTTTAAAATATATTTGATGTGTACTTTGTTTTTTTAGCTTGGTCAATGGATGTAACTGGATACTGGATCCCAAAATTGCACCTATTCCGTTTTACAACTAGCCTGGTGCATACGCCAAAAAAGTTTCTAAGCTTCTGGATTTACCTCTGTGATATGGGTCCCACTGAATATGCACTGTAGTGTTTCTCCCACTGGCCCCGTTGGCGAGTTCCCGCTCGGCATAGGCGCTTTTAAAATGGTGGCTTATGGAAAAATCCTTTTTTTGCTGTAGGGGGGATATTTTAACACCCAAAGTGGCCACTGAACAAAAGTGGCTGCAAGGCTGCAGTGAGACTTGCCTAGTTAGGTACATGTCCCATCCACTAACATTTAGGGGCAGGGTTCATAACCTGTACTGTACCAGGCACCAGGGCGAGATGTTTTGGCTTTACATTTGGGAAGCTGTCAAGCCATCCATATTTATATGCAGTTTATGGTATGTAACAATGAGCAACACCTTTTATATTACACACAAGCAATAATAAATAAAAAATCTAAATATTGATGAGTGCTCTCTTATCTAATCAACTTATTTAGAAGTGAAACCAGATCAACTTATCCAAAGTGCTTGGAACCAGAAAATAGCTCTGCAATGCAATAGGGTTTGAGTGATAATTCATGATACTAGCTGATTAGATTTATGATCCAGAAAATGGAAATCCTTGTATGACAGTTTTCACTCAGTAGATGTGCGGCTTAAACTGAATTGTCATTCTTGTCTTCTGCTTCTTCTGTTGAATCACTTTTGCTTTAAATGCAGGGATAAATGTCCATGTAAATGATAAATAACACAGCAGACACTTTAAAAAAGAGACCCGGGCTGTAAACCATAGAATATGATCATTGTCTCGTATAGTACTCAATTAGTTACTCCTGGTAAACAGACATTATTGATTTCTTGCATAATAAAATACTTCAAGTGATGAATGGCCCACACCGAATCAGCACTTCCCAGTGTCCAAACGGGGCAGATACGTCAAACACGACCACAGCCACACATGCACGTGTGCATAGACACACACAGAACACTCACTTAGAACACAGACTTAAATGTGTCTCAGGGAAAGATTTATGTGCTGATGTGAATGAGATGTTAGCCAGCTTTAGCGCTATGATGGCTGGCCAGACACCAGAATACGCTGTGTTCTGAGTTTTTAAAAGATGACATAAATAGCTTTATTTTGAAATAATAAATCATTCTCGACTACTGTTCTGATTTTGTAGGGGAGTGCTACATAGAAGAAGAAAAATGAAAAAGGATTTTTTCTAATGTGAACCATTCTTTGTTCTGCTTGTTTTTATAGGCTAACTATATTACCTTTAGTCTGGCTGGTAGCAGCATTCTGCGGGGGGAAATGGCTGGGAGATGTTGTGATTATGTTGCATTAATCAGGTGATTTAGTTTGTATTTGCAGCAAACATAAAACACTGACTACTGTAGCTTCACTGACTACTCATCGAAAACAATGTGCATCATTTGTCAGCGGCAACTGCTGCCCACAGTACTTCTCTACACACGTACGTAGAGCCTCACTTCCCATAACAAACCCCATCGGACTAATGTCACATACACACGTTGCCCACATGGCTACCTGACTTAAAGGGGATTGGTCGGCCTGTAATAATCATGTAAAAGGACAATGGTGAAAGTTTATTTTTCTACAGAATCAAGCAGCAAAAAAGGATTAGCGCGAACATCGCAACGTCCTGCGATGTGACTGTTGCGCATGCGCACATTGTGATGTTGATGCTAAAACACAATATTGTTCAGCCCTAGTTCTGAGGATAGGCTTTGATAAATACATGATGACATACACCTATTACACTTCTAAATAGACCCTATCTGAGGCAGACTTCACTAAGTACAAAATGGAAAAACTAATAAGATATTTTTGGTGCATGTACATCCGTCTTGTCTATGTATTAAATCACCACCCGTTTGTTCAGCACCACCTACAGCAGTTCTCAGCTGCAGTCTGTTATTCATTTAATTCTAGCTCCCTTCACAGACATGTGGGTTGGTGCAGACACTCAAAAAGTTTAATGTACACGCATACACACATATACAAGCTCTATTCCTGTGTCTTTGAGTTTGTGGTGAAGTTGTTCTGCCGCTTCCATTTGTTATCTTTGGATTAACACGTTTTGTGTCTCCTTGTTTTCTGCAAAGCATAATAACCTGTTGTTTAAAATCACTTTATGAATACATTTGAGTTGACTCAGTCAAGATCCAATATCCACATTAAGATTACAGACTCACTGATCTGTTCCTTTGCTTCAAAGTCTCGCTCTCCTCCCTTTCTTTTTTCCCTCAGTCTCACTGACTCTCTATCTCTTGTGCTCCCTCGCTCTCTGTCTTATCAGTACTGATGGCTTTAAGCGCGTGTGCTGAGAGGTCTATTAGTTAGCTATCGTTCTGTCAGATAATGCTTCATATCTTTCAGCTGCTTCACTGTACTTACAGCTTTGCTCTGTCTGCATGAGTTGGGGGCACAGCTGCTAGAATAGGAGACTGGGACACAAACCTCCACAAAATAAAATAAAAAAATTGGTTGCCGCTTGTGATTGATTTCACTATCTTCTTGTTTTTATGAATAAAAACTGGATACATCTCAAAATGTTCTTTTGAGGTTCACTAACATGGCATATCAAGTGGATGTGTACATGTGTATATGTCCTGTAGCAATTGCGTGTGTTCATTGTATTATCTAAATCAGCTCATTAAACTAGGAGGTCACTTCATCTCCATAGTAGCCTGAGAACATTCATTATGTTCATATGAGGATATGTGTGTATGTGCATGTAGGTGTGTATGCATGTCTTAGTGTTGCACTGTTTCAGTAGTACCAAGGAAACATTTATTTTTAGGATTGCATTTTGAAGTCTATGTAGTTTGTCTATTTCCAACGTTAATAGCCTGGACCGGTACCACATATTGTAGTTGTATGAATAACTGATACGCACACACTCACTGTTGTTTCTGTGGCCAGCTCTGTCTGTCGATGATGAAGGTCAGTAAGCATTGTGGTGCTCCATTAGAATAATGGGGGCTGTGACGTGGTCTGCCCCAGTGCAAGAAGAACATCATTCACACTTAGCTGCTTTCATCTCTCTCGTGCCGTATGCCCGTCTTTTCTTGCCCTCAATTCCACACTCCAATAGCCCTTTTATTTACTCATGCTAACTCTTACTTACGCCATCTCTCTCGCACACACACACAAAATTAAAGAAACAAACACAAGCTCCATGTCAGTGACATCAGATGCCTCCGAGGAGTTTTTGAACCCTTTGAATTTGGTTTAAACCTCAAGCAGTACACTTGTTGTAGATGTTATCGATGCACTGAGAAATTCTTGTGACTATATACAGTAATTGGAAATGGCCTGTGGTATATGCAATTGAAAATGGCCTAGATCTGGATAATTAGACACCTGTAGTCAACAGCATTCTGTTTGAAGATTGATGGTAGCTCTGTCTGTTTGCTATTAATATACAGCACACTGGGTCTGACAGGAACTTTTCAATAAGTGTTCTTTTTATTTTCTAGATGATTGTAATATGACAGTGTTCACCACACTGCTTTTTTGGCAGTCTTGGTAAGACAAACAGTTCTACAGTTTCAGTTCTTACAAATAAGCTTCATAATTTCACTACAGTTTGTCGGTGTGGTATATTTAGGGTTCTACCTCTACTGAAACAATTATTTTTGTTCAATAAGCATATGTAGTTAGTTTGGTTGATGTATATTTGGTGAATACTATTATGCTAACTGGCAAATAATGGGATAGTTTCCTTATGTGTACTTCCTGTTGTGAAAATTCAGATAGAATATGTGGAATGCTTTGTCCATTGCATAAATTGTACAAAGTACAACATGGGCTCGGTGTGGTGGGCTTTTATATGCTTTCAAAACATTTAAGCTGCCATTAAATAATGAACATGAATGTGATATAATCTTCTTACATGTAAAAATACGTATGTCTGAGCTTTTTTTGATAGTTTTCAGATCCTCACAGGGCTGTCAGTGAGAGACAAGTGCACACAGTCTGCTGCATATGTCTGTTGTCTGATAATAGTGATCCAGACCATTTTCAACAGATTTGTGAGGTAGGAGGAGTTCAAAGGTTTTCTTTTAATAATACTGAATTTCCAGTTAGTTTGGTATTGCCGGATGGCTCTAAATACTTCAATAACCATGAGTCTCAGCCATCATTGCTATTGGGTGAAGTGGATAGTAAAACAGGCAAATCAGAGCTGTAGCAAATTAAAAAACCTTGTTGCTGCAATTTGGGGAGAAAATCCTTAAATTGTTACTGAAGTCATCCAAAATTGACCCATAATCTGAAAATGAACCGAGTCACTGATTAATGTTTTATCAGGTTTCTACAAAGAGTAGCGTTGAGCTTCCAGGATAACTTTAAGCACCTCAACCAAAATTCTGCTAGTGAGTCATGGTAGCCCTCTAACATTTTTAAGCACACAGGCTTGTACCTTTGACCTTTCAATGATAATCAGTTATTTCCACATAGCTGCCTATTCTTTTGAACTGGATATTTAAAATAACTCCACTCCGTTAAGTACATAAATGAGCCCATAAACATTTTTCCATTTCTTAATATTACTAATTTTACTAATATACAATTTACAATCCTTTCTCTGTGCCCACAGTTGACTAACAGTGTATGTAACTAGGAATACTGTAGTTGTTGACGAAACTTGCGTAATCTTTTTTTAAACAATGTCAATCAGTGGATCTCAAGGTGATTTTTGTTAATATTGAATAATGTATTGCTATGTCAAGTGCAGTTGATTTGGAATTTGTTGTGGTGCGCTCAACAATAACAAAACATAGCCCTTTATGCACTTTCTGCTGGGAACATGCTGATTTTGCTGGACTTACTGCAGCCAAGAGAATGATTGCAACCTGTTGGAAACCACCTCGTGACTTTTATATTCGTACATGGACTCTTTCCTTTTTGGATGTCATGTATATGGAGCTCTCCACAGCTCGCATAAATGGAGCGCCAGGAAAGCCTTTGGACACTTGGCTCAGCATTGCTGAATCCTTGAAATCCATCACATGAACTTGTGCTACGCCCCCCCCCCCCCCCCCCCCCCCCCACACACACCACACACACACACACCAGATAAATATTACACCAGTCAGTTGGCAAAGATTGAAACACTTGCCATTCACTCCTGCTTTCCAGATGTAACAGCTGTGAGATGAAAAATATCATAAGGGAAACATAAGAATCATATTTGAATTTGAATTGCAACCGCTGTGTACAATAGTGTGGTAACGAGTGGAGGAGTGGGCGGGCATTCATTCCCTCTGCTCAAGTTAGATGAAGGCTGCTAAAAGCCCCTGTGGAAAGTTGTTTTAATTTTGACACAATTAAGCAGGTGTCCTCTTGCAAATGAGAGAGGGAATGAGACAAGACAATTGTGAATGAGAAATGGACTGAGACAGAGAGAATGTCGCCTGTAGTTGTGTTACATAAAGGTCATATGAAGCTTGCAAGAGACAGTGCTGTCTCTCCTCCCATCCCCCCTCTTCACTTCCGCTGCCATCCTCTGATATTCCTCTCCAGTTTCAGTCACATCCTTTTGTCATTGTGATCTGTTCCTTTTTTGCCTTCTCCTATCTGATCCTTAGTTTCCGCTCACCACATCTTGTTCTTTCAGCCCCCTCTCTGCTCCCTCAGCCAGTGCTGGAATGTCAGCATCTTGTGTCAGCAACGTCTTCTCGTCCTTTCTAATCTTTTCTCTTCTTCCTCTCTTTTCTTTTTCTTTTTTTACCCTGGAGGTAGCGCTTCATTTTAATTGGTCCAGACTTTCAGCCAGGGCGGTGGGTGCATTGTGGCTTGTGCCACACTCACTAACACACACACACACACACACACACACACACACACACACACACACACACACACACACACACACACACACCATACACGCACACACACTTTACAGTTAAAGACTTAAAAACACATTGTCAGCTGTCTGTTATTGTTCTGTAACAATACTGTTTCCATGGTTGCCAAATTACAGTATCAGACCTCCTTGCTCATAAACAACTCAACATATTGAAGAGTGTGGGTAAGTGAGAATAATAATGTACTAATAAGATAATGAAAGAAGCGGGTGATGTAGCCTTCTAATATCCTGATCAGGATTATATTATTTAGTCTCATTCATGAAAATAAGCAAATTACTGAGTTTTTTTTTTTAAAAGCATATTTTTGTCCAGAATTGGACTGCTTGCAATGTCAAATAATGCAAGATCATCTGTTGTCATCAGGTTGTTTTCTTTCCTGTCGTTTGCAAAATCACAACTCCTTCCCTCCTTGTTACAGTGAAATTTCCTACCTACATTGTCATCACACACGCACGTTCACACTTACACACAAACATTAAGACAAGACACAACAGCCTGGTGGGAATACACTAAAGATCCAGTTGGCACTTGTTAAATGCTGACCCAACGGAATATATATACGTCCCGCCCTCCAAGTGATCCCCCTCACCCTGAGGACACAGCGCCAACATGTCCCACAAATACGCTATGCTGTGTGCATCTACACAGTGTATACTGTATATTGATCAATATCCTGCAGTCCTCATTTGTGGCCTTTTACCTATTATACATCTCAGCGTGTCTGTCTCTTGCCTAGTCGGACTCCATTTACAGTATGTTTGTGTGGTGTGTGTGTGTGTGTTGTGTGTGTGTGTGTGGTGTGTGTGTGTGTGTGTGTGTGTGTCTCTCATCTCTTAAAGCTCTGCAAATTCGGTCTCCATGGAAACGGAGGGAGGGAGGGGATGATGTTGACTTCCTGACACCTTCTGTCCTGTTCTTCTGTCGGCAACTCTGTCTTGTGTGTGTGTGTGTGTGTGTGTGTGTGTGTGTGTGTGTGTGTGTGTGTGTGTGTGTGTGTGTGTGTGTGTGTGTGAGTGCTCGTGTGAGTGCGCGTTTGGCTTTGCTCTGCTGTGAAGCTCCAACTTTGATGGCTGCTTCTGATCACCTGCCAAAGCTGAGCGGCTCAGTGTGTTAGTGGGTCTGGCTGAAGAACTATGTGGAGGAATCCCCTGTTCTTTTGGACAGGATGAGGAAATCAGTAATGGACCAGTAGAGAACAAACACAGAATAGTACTGTACTGTACTGGATGTACTGCATGTTTCAACCTCTTTTTCAGCCATTTTTTTGACGTTTTTTTACAGAAGTTTAGTGGTTCGCGCTTCTTGAATGTAAATATTGCTTGCTTTCTTAGTTTTCGTAAAACAAAAAATCTTTCTGGCTTTATGTTTAAATATGTTATCTTGGCCTCTGAAAAATTGTGATGAGCATTTGTAGTTGTGTTTTTTTTGGTCATACATATATATAATGTTTATTTGTATAGGGACACGAAATGTTTATTTGTATAGGGACACGAAAAAGGAAATGAGCAATTTGATCTTTCGCCAGAAACACAATCATGTCATGTAATAAGACGAATGCAACAACAATGACAGCATTTGAAACAGAGCATATTTATTGAAAAGGGGGGTGCCTTAATTGACAGTAGATAGTGTACATAGACAAAGGAGAGAGAGTGAGCGGGTGACATGCACCAAAGGTCCGGGATGTTTCATGAAAACAGGATGCCAATAAACAGAGCCTACAGGATTTATTCTTTGATTTTACATTTTAGCAAACGCTGCCTAAAACATGTCTTAGCTACATCCCAGTTTTCGAGTCCAAGGTGATGTTTCAAATGTCTTGTTTTGTTTTATCAACAGTTCAAACCTCAAATAAATTCAATTTACTGTCATAAGACTGAGAAAATAGATTTTTGGCAATTTAGCTTGAATATCCAAATAGTTGCAAATCATTTTATTCTATAGTTGCATAGTTTACGTTCTGCAAGTAATCATCATATGGACTTTAGATTTCATCTACCATTTTCTCATCTTCCCGTTGTCCACATGAACGTCGGGGGAACAAGGACAGGGTTATGGTTCACAAAGCAATCAGAAATCCAACACAGTGAAAATGGTTAATATGAGAAATATAAGAAACTGAAAAAGGAAAGAAACTTGATGAAGGATGAATTCATTAAACAGCCGTGGGCTCTGCCTTTTACCACACCCCAGCATAGGCCTTAGCAGAACAGCTGTGTGTGGTGTGTGTGTGTGGTGTGTGTGTGTGTGTGTGTGTGTGTGTGTGTGTGTGTGGTGTGTGTGTGTGTGTGTGTTGAGGTGTGCCAAGATGACATCATTCGGTAGCTTGCTGAGAAGGTCTACTGCAGGCACATGGCATCTACAATATTTATAGACCCCCAGAACAGATGAGCTCACTCAGTCACTCATTGTGACTGGCTTAACACACACACACACACACACCACACACACACAGAAAAGAAGTGGCAGAGAAGTTACTCACGCAATCTGTGCCACACCCGCTCACATAAATATTTCCTCCTCTCTCCTCCTCCATTTTTTCACCCACTGGCCTTGAGGAGTATACTGCATACAAGTTGAACATACAAACAACACATTACATCCTGCAATTATTAAACTACACTCAGAATGACCTTGATAAGCTTCAGGATAATTGCTATTGTGAAAATATACACATTGTGACATAAAAGCCTCTATATACAGTGAAAATCAGCTGCCACGAGAGTCTTAAGGAGAAGGAATGGTACTGTGTGAGGGATTAAACTGGTGCAAAAATAAGGGGCTGCTACAGTAACAACAAACACACACACACACGCACACACACGCAAACACACACAGACAGACACAAAACAAAATAGGCACAAATGCAACACATCCCCTCCTAACATGCATACTACACACACAGGATTTAAATCCTCATATCCCAAAATAAACAAAATAATTTCTTGGTACATCAGTGTAACAGCAAAGCATGATTGAGAGTGACCATTGTGTGTGTGTGTGTGTGTGTGTGTGTGTGTGTGTGTGTGTGTGTGTGTGTGTGTGTGTGTGTGCGTGTGCGTGGCATTTTTGTGTGAGCCAGTGACTGAGCGAATGAGCATGTGAGCTTGAGTTACAAGGCAGGAGAGCTCCAGAAAGAAAAATCACATTTCATAAATAAATCATCCAGGGCCTTGTGAGGGATGTGAACACACACACACACACACACCACCACACACACAAGGCTACAATGCATCATATGGCCATCATGGTACGGACCATCATTTTTAAAGAGCTCTGAGTGTGTGTGTGTGTGTGTGTGTGTGTGTAAGTGTGTAGGTGTGTGTGAGTATTTGAGCTATGTAAAGAGTATTTTAGGAACGTCCGTGAGAGAAAGTTGTGCTACATTCTCCGTGCTCCTCTCTGTCTCCTCATCTGTCTCACTCCTTTCTCCTTCTGCCACCATCACTATCACACGTTAACACTCTCAAAGGCTATGATCTTGAATGAGCAGTTTTATAAAAGTGCGACTGGCTGGAAGGGGATTTGAGATGAGGTGCTGAACCAACGATAGAATTGATGAGTGATGAAATCTAGTAGGCAAATGGACTTTGCATTAAATAGTAAAATAAAGTGTAGGCATATATAACTGTGATGATATTAGCTGTGGATTGCTTTTATATAATTATTTCCATTTTGTAGTGGTTTATGCACATTGGTCGTTTTACATATTTGGCATCTTTTCTTTTTTTCAAACAAATCTATCCTTTGTTCTAATCATTATTTTTGTGGAGTAAATGTTTCTTAAAGGTTCCATGGCATTGTGCTCTTTGGAAGCTTTTATATAGGCCTTATACTATATCTGAAGTATCTTTCCCAAAATTCAGCCTTGGTGCAGAATTACAGCCACTAGAGCCAGTCCCACATCAAGCTTTTCTTAGGAGGTGCCATTTCTGAGTCTGTAGCTTTTGAGGAGGAGAGGTGTGTGTGTGTGTTGTGTGTGTGTGTGTGTGTGTGTGTGTGTGTGTGTGTGTGTTGTGTTGTGTTTCAAAGCCATGATGTCTCTCTCTTTCTCATGGGTGGGCTAAATTCTCTGGGCGGGCAAAGCAGAGAAAGGGGAGGTCACCTTGCCCTTTATGACCTCATAAGGAGCGAGATTCCAGATCGGCCCATCTGAGCTTTCATTTTCTCTAAGGCAGAGCAAGATACCCAGGGCTTGGTTTACACCTATCGCCATTTCTAGTCACTGCGGGACCATAGGCAGGCTGGGGGATCTCATATTAATGTTTAAAAAAAACTCATCAATTGAAATTTGCATGTCATGGGACCTTTAATATTGTATAGTGCACTTAAAAAGTCAAAATGATGACAATTGAAATGCACAAATTTACAAAGTGCTCAATTTGAACCCAGTGTGATCTCATCCATACTTCTCTCTCTTTTACCTGTTCTTACGTAATGGACTGCACTACCATTGTGTGGCATTTCGAACATTCATTTCTTATATTTAGCATTTTTAGCCCTGCTAGAAACTTTTGTAAAGATGTAGTCATAGCAAAGCACCAACAGTGTCGGTCATACGCCTACTTCAGGGAAATTTATGTAAACAGAACTTTTATACATATAACAGTAATTAGTAACTATAAAATTCCTCAAAAAACACTGGCTAACAGTCATTCTAAAGTTTGACATATCCTGAAAAGAGAGGACAACACAGCCTACAGTAAAGATTCTCCATGATAGGAAGTGTATGTATCAGAACTTGTTACTTTGGTGATTTCCGCAGTGAGGGAGTAGAGAAGGGAGGGGGAGACAGCATCTTTAATGGGTCAAACATGTCCATTTAATGATAATTAAACCTTTTAAGTTTGCTTTGTAATTCAAAAACATGCGTCCAAACGGCAAAAATATTATCATCCCAAGAGAGATAAAAGTCTGGCGAACGCATTGATGTGTTTCTTAGGTCTGAGATGTCAAATATATGCGACACAGAGCCGGTAACAAACAGGGAACCATCTGCGTCCCACCAGATATTTTTTTCTGTTGTTTCTATTGGAAGTTGGTATGAACAGAGCCAAAAGTTTAAGTCTGGTGGATTCCAAAGTTACACATCTGCAACCGGCACAAAATATCCTACATTTTGACCAACCACGATGTATAAAGAGTGAAAACAGTAGGGAGAGGGTATTCATACTGCAGCTTCACCCTCGGTCCTCCCCTCTGGCTCTCAACATTAGTCCCATATAAACACAATGAAAAATCTGAAATGGTCTGAAAGCTGGATGATACATAAACTGTGATTTGGTAGAAACCGTACTAGATATCCGAATGCTCATTCAGCCTAATAAAGGCTTAAGTCTTGTCTTCGAATTAAACTTTTAATTATTTTTCTATATTAAAGTATGGCGATACAGTATGGCCCTAAGGAGGGGTTGTTTAGAGCTATGTTAAGCGATGTCCCGAAGATTTCCCAGTAAAGTCTATGAGTCATTTTGTGGAGGTTCTTTGCCGATTTTGTGAAAACCGCACGGCAAATAACTTTTTTAAAAATAAATTATTTTTTGGGTCTTTTCCCTTTATTCGACAGCGACAGTGGATAGACAGAAAAGGGAGAGAGAAAGAGAGGGGATGACATGCAGCAAAGGGCCACAGGTCTGATAGGAACCCGGGCCGCTGCAAAGGACTCAGCCTACATGGGGCGCACGCTCTTACTAGGTGAGCTGAAGGCCGCCCTACATTACACACATTTTGATGTATTTTGTGTGCATCTGTTGTCTATGCTCTGTGACTAGTAGCGGGACATAAATGTGGCGGAATAATAATAAGTGTGTGGGATAACAGTCTTTATCCCGATTATTGCTATTGCAGCACAAGGACAGGTCAGCAGTGTGATGCCTCACTTTCAGGCACCGTGATAGGTGCTTGTTGTGCCTCCGTTGTTATAGTTATTGTAGACCTACTGTACACACACACACCTCTACTCTCTCTCTCTCTCTCTCTCTCCTCTCTCTCTCTCTCTCCTCTCTCTTCTCACTCCGTGGTGTAGAGTTACATTTTGCCACTGCAGTTTGGACTCTGTGAAGGGCAAGAGCAGCGTTCCTGACCTCCACAAACACACACAAACACATATCACCTAGACTACTCATTACTCACAGCCATTTTAGCTACATGAAGGATTGAGAATTTAGAGATTAATGAAAATAATGCATGAGCTACCTTTGGAGCCGTTTATTTACTCTAAATATGAAGATCAATATTAATACAGCTGTGTTTGGTGCATCTCTTGCTTTCCCCTAGAACCATGATACACTTTCATCTGCAAAACAGAGCAGCTGGGACAGACTGAGGGTGTGTGTGTGTGTGTGTGTGTGTGTGTGCGTGCGTGCATGCATGCGTGTGTGGTCTCTGGAGTGTATGTGTGTTTGCTTGTGTATTTTTTCAGTAAATGAGGAGGTGTGTAGTAGGCGTGTATGTAATGTAATCAGCCAGACTTGACTGAAACTGTGTAAGCGTATCACACATTGGTCAACCATTGTTGTCATATGTAGACTGTCTTTTTATTATGAATAAGAAGAACTTGATTAACATATTTTTAATGAAGATAAAAATAAATTTAAATGGATAGAACAAGAACAGACTAGTAAGGGCGGCACGTTGAGTTCAGATGTGAATGTGGACACAAACAGTGCCTGTTGTTTGCAATGATTATGTGCACTGTGGTAGTAATAGGCTTCCCCCTGGGCTGACCGGGAGATTGAGGAGGACACGGGGAAGGAGAGATGGGTAAGAGAGGTAAGCCGTGCGCTCCGAATAAGTGATGAGGACAGCGGGAGAGAGAGACAGAGCTGACACAGGTGCTTTAGACAGGGGCAGAAGGGGAGGAGGTGACTGACAGAGGTGACTGAAAAAAAGAGCAGAAGAAGGAGGAGGAGCAAGAGAACGAGGTCATGAGGAAGGTGGTAATCTAGAAGGACAGATAAATCTTGGCAGAGTGATGATTGTGTTTGATATCTGGATAGCATAGGGAAAGAGCAATGTGTCCATTTACAGATATATAGTTTCAATTTGAGTAAATCTACATTGCTCCATGTATCCCTCATAATCAAGATGAGCTCTAAATTGGTAGAAATGCAGATATCGTTATCTAGGTCACTTCAACATGAACAGTGCGCTCACATTTTTCACTTTCTGAGCAGCAGAAACAATCTTCTGGATTTTTTTTCCCCTGGGTTTAGCCACTCTGACTTGGGGCCTGACCTGACCTTGGGGCTGGACACAGATGTATAAAGAGACAAGAGGCTCTGCAGACACTACACAGGGCTTAAAATACCTCTTCCTCATCTAGATGTTCTAGTTTTTTGTGAAATGATTAGTTAATTAATCAAAAGATAGTCATTTAATTGTTTGATGCATTTGTAGCCACACTAGCAGTGCTGGATGGCAATGCTAATTTGTCAGGCAGCCGGTCCACCACTTGAGTCCAGACTGAAATATCTCAACAACTATTGGAAAAATGTTCATGAAACTTTGTACAGACATTAATGGTCCCCAGAATTAGCCTACAAAATGTGATCCTCGAGTGGATTGTAATAACTTTGGCGATCCCCTGACTTTTGCTCTAGCAACATCATCAGGTACATTTTTGGGGGGTTTTAGTCCATTAGTTTTAGTGCTACAACAAATTTTAGCATGTTAACTAAGAAAGTGAACATGGTCAACATACTCGCATAAAATCAGCATATGAGTATTGTCGCTGTAATTCCAAACATTTGCTGGTTCCAGCTTCTCAAGCTTCTTAGAAGATTTGTTGTTTTTATTTGTCTGAATTTGTCTGTATTTTATTTGTTTACATGTGATAGTAAACTACATATGTTTATTGTTTGTGTCCTGTTAGTCAGACATATTGAAGGTGTCACTTTGGTTTCTGGGAAACTGTAAAGGACAATTTTCTGATAGTATCCCGGATTAGAGATTTTAGTTTATATTTACAATTTAAATCTTTGCATGTGGTATTTTTTTTATTTAATGAGAGAGAGAGCTTTATTTCTAAACCCATAAGGCACATGT